>NW_026623927.1:175925-195699 GCF_030028575.1 Malurus melanocephalus | reverse complement strand
AATCCAGGCAAGCAGATCAGAGATTCTGGTTTTCCTGGGGCAGTTATTTTAGTGCAAAGCTGTAGTGGAAATTCTTCCAGTTCCATTCTTTTCCRAAAGAGATAAATGCCTTGTTTGGACTCCTCAGTGCCATCTTGCCCAGATGCTTCTCACTCAGGTGCTGGCTTTGAGCCATTTCCTTGTTACAATCAGATTTGAAAGGATGAGCTGATCCTGTAGAGATCCTCATCTGCTTCTGCTCCTCTGTTCCTTTTAGCATCATTGTGCCTCTGTGCAAAGGTGCTGAAGTGCCAATAGAATGGCTATGGGTTCAATCAAAGTGCAGGATTCAACAAAGGAAAGAGGAAATTAAACTGTCATCTTGAGGGAGAGGCCAGAAATCCTGTGCAAAAGGGGTTTTGTTGTTTAATCACTAGCTAAAAGGTTTTAGTTAACTTTGTCATTCTTTTGAAACTTGGGAGCTCTGGGAACAGTCCCTGATATAATTGTGGGGCTGGAAGGGAAGATGGATAGCAATGACACCTCTATTTACCCATCACCTTGGGTTACCATATTAACTTCAGTACATTTCTTCTTTTTCAGGCAAGTCACATTTTTATGTGCTGAAATCCTCAATAACCTTCCATAGGTGCTTCTTACCACTGAGAATTGACTATTGATTAGGGAATTTGTGTTATCTTGGGTCCAGGTGTCTGTAAACTATTTCACCAAGCACAGTGCTGGGAGAACTCCCCTGCTTTCCTGTTGTGKTGGTGAATTTGTGTGTACTTGTGCCTAAACAAGGATAATATGAACCAGATTTCAATGTGTGTGTGAACAGTCAGTGCTCAGTGTTTGAAAAGTTGAGAGGCAAAAAAAAAAAGTCATTTTAGTACTGTGGAGTACTGGTTTCCTTTRGAAAGAAAAACAAAACCTTTAGGATGTGTTTTTAGCTTTAAAACTGTGCAAGAAGTTTGTGTTAAAAGAGAGTTACACAAGGGACAGACCACAGTGCAGAATGRGAGCACAGAGAGGTCAGACTGTGGCTCCTGCAGATCTTTCTGTAGAGTGTCCAGGTTAGACTTGTGCCAGTTTTCATTCTGCTTTTAAGGAAAAGAGGCATCTTTTGTGGGAAACAATTTTAGTGAAACTCTCAATTTTCCTTAACAGCTRGAGAAGATAAGCTACAAAGCAATCCTGAGGCCTGTAAGCCARGGTAGTCATTTTTCTAACAGAGTGYTACAATAATGCAGTAATAGCAGTTGTGAGACATTCTCCTGTGTGAATGAATTGTTCTATTTACTTTGGAGTGTGGAACTGCTGTACAGCTGAAACACCTCCACAAAATGCTTTATTTTTTCTTGGGGAGAAATGGAAGTACATGCCATGAATCCTTAAGTAATTGAAATAACTGTGGAAAGCTGCAAAGGGCTGTGGCTGTTCTTGTTGGCTGGACTCATGTTCATGGCATTGTTTTATCCATGTTAGATTTATATGCAACCCCTAAATTAGAAAGTCTCTCTAAAACCTCTTGTTTTCATTCCTCTGTAAGTAAGATTTTTTTTTCTTCTTTTTTTTTTTTTCCCCCAGGTCTGATTCTGCCTGTAGGGGTTTTGTCTCATAATTTATCAGATTCACCTGTCCTGATACACAAAACACCTTAGAGAACCTTAATTTTAGGCACTAATGATCATTTATGCACAGCCTGACTTTTTTGTTTTCACTGGGAAGCTTTCTTTATGTTTAGCTCTCTGCCATTCAGATGTTTTTTCAGATGTAGCTGTGAGTGTGTGGAAGAAAAATCATCTGGAGTTTATTGGACCCAAAAGGCTCTGCACTGGCGGTTGTTGAAATGCAGCAACAGAAAACAAGATACATCTGCCCTAATTGCCATGGCCTCTTATTGCCTCTGAATTTATTCCCTGAATTTGAAGCTTCTTTAGGAGCTGCTGTGAACTGGCAACAGAAAAACACATTTCAGGGAATCCTCTGTGCCTAGTGGCAGGGAGGAGAACAAAAAAGTTCTATTGGTGCTGTTTAAATGAGAAGCTGTATTCCTCACTCTGCTCCMAGGATGCTGCTTAGTGTAGAGGCCAGACTTGCTGCTGTGAAAGGATGCAAATTGTTCCTACCCAATTTTGCCATGGCAGGTTTGGAGTAAGCYGAGCAGGAGGCTGTGGGCAGGATGCCTTTGTTCCATGTGCCTGAGTGGTGGATGCAGGGCCTGGAGTGTTGCAGAGGATGCTCCAATGCTAGTTGAGGATGTGGGATTTGGCATTGCTGCCTGCCATTACCATCTCCTGATTGCWGGTCCTTTCTCTCTGCAGTGATGTGGCTTGGATTAATCCCAGGATTGTGGAGTTTTTCCTGGATTTGTGTGTAGTTATTTAGTGCTTTCCTTTACATTCATGTGCTGCTCTCAAYGTCTCCTTGCTTCCTCTCTGTAGCATCTGGTTTGTACCACACCACGTGGATTGTGTCCAGTTGAAATATTCCTAAAGCCTTAGAGCTCAGACTCCTGATCATCACTTACCTATGGGGCATCTGGCACTGAATTTAAATCAGTTCTCTCTGTCTTAATTCAGGCGTCATTTTTCTTGCCTTTTTTCTCTGGTTTACTTCACTGGGCTCGCTGATGTGCAACTGATGAGGCTGCAGGATGAAAAATAGTGAGTCATAGCCCCTTAGCAGACTGCAAGTATAAAATACATCACACATCATCATCCCCAAGATTTTTTGAAACAAAACAACACAGGCCAGTGATTCAGCATCAGTGTGGGTTGTAGTACATGAAGTTTTGTCTTGGAGCCCTCCTGTGTCTGATTTCTTCCTCCATTTCATGAGTTTAACACCCCCCACCCCACTGTCCCCCTTTCTTTGTGTTTTATGCTGTGGATTCTGTAGTAGCTGAGCCTCTGGGCTGGCTTGTGCATGCACATCTCTGTGCCTGTGCAATCTCCTCCCAGACAGATGGAATGCTGTCAGGCTGAGCAGTGCTGCTGCCTTTGCAGTGAGCTTCCATGCTAAGGGTTTCTCTGTGAAGGGTGGCAGGCAGCTGGTTATTTATTGCTGCAATAAGCACTGCCAAGCAAATGACTTTTGTGCCATGTGCTGCTTGCTGTTCTTTTCAGTCTGCCCAGGGATTTCTGGCTCTGCTCTGCTTATGCTTCCTCTGGGTAGAGGTGAACACAMGTGGTGGCTTGAGTTTGGCAAGTTCACTGTATTTTATAAAAGTAACACTGCCTGTGTCAGAGAGGTTATCTTATTCCAAAAGTTATTTGGGTTTTTGAAGAAGATAAACCCTTTGTGTTCCTAYCTTCCATAAGTGCCTACAGACTGTTCTATGCAGCTCTGAGTAATAACAAGATGCATGTTATTACTAAAAGAGGTCTCAGCATGGTACAGGCTGCGATGCCTGATAGGAAAAGTGTTGGGGTTTTGTGTGTGGGGTTTTTTTTGGTTTTTTTGGTTCGTTAGTTAGTTGGATTTGTTCGTTTATTTATTTGTTTTTAATCTGAAAATAGGAGACAAAGAAAAGAGTAAGCTGGGGAAACAGATATACTAGAATGTCTTCTAGATGAATGGAAGCTTTGGTACTTTCACAGTGGTCTGGTTTATATGTGTATTTCTATCTCAAAGAMTGATRCAAACTTTTTTTCCCTATTTTGAAAGTTAAATTTAAACCTCAAGAGGAATCTGAGTGTTGATTCTTTATCTGTTGGAAGACAAAGAAAAGGACAGGCAATAGAATCAAACTTCTGCCTTCACTGATCTGTACCTCTTAAGYACTGTTACTTGAAAATAAATTCTTGGATAACATGCTCAAAAATAAAAGGAGGAGGGGATTGGTGGAATAGAGAAGCAGGCAAGGCAGAGTTGAAGGAGGGCACAGACTTTCTGGGAGTCCACTTAGGACTTAGGGTTAGGTTTTATTTGTGTAAGTTTTACAGTGGTATTTTACTTTGTGGATGAATAACCCACAGATAGCATTCATCAAAAATACACTTGTGCAGACCTAAGGAATACTCATCCTTAWTATGCTGAGCCAGTGCCAAGCCTGAGTCCTTCTGTACTATTCATAACATAAACTTATTTTGAATTCAATGATTTAAGCAGTTATTATATATTAAGATTGCAAATAAATTTATCATCTCCCCTCCTTGTCATGGTGCAGCACACGTGGGATCTGTTTCATGATATTTTACTATTCAGTAGCAATTTCTTGAAAGATGAACTTTCTGCTGAAATGCTGAATTGAAGCAGAACCTGATTTACAGAGCGACCATCTGCAATCCCAGCTGAATTTAACATTGCTCTACATTGCTGCTCTTCTGGATRTCTAATGAGGTTATTTCTAGGTTAATTTTTCTCCTGATGCAGTCTTAATTAAAATATAATGAAGGCAGCAGAAGCTGCAAAATAAAATAACTGGAGAGGATCCATTTCGTGCTGCACCAGTGCTTTGTGGTAGGATGTTTGTTATAGCTGCTAATTATTATTTTGTATGAGGCACTTGTCCAGTGGCATTTGTGTGTGTGTGAATCATCTGCAGAGAGCCTGTGACAGCATGCTAGAAGTGAAGCTAGAGTGTCTGAGACACTGAGTTTGTGCCAGTGGGTTTCATACCTGGGTTGGATTGAATGGAAGGAAATATTAGGATTCCTAAACCCAGCAATTCTGGAATATGAAAGGAAATATGTTGGCATTGCTAAGAAATTACCTATTGCTATTTGCTTTCAACAACCTGCTGATAGTGGAGGCAGTGATTTATCTCTGATGTCATCTAGCTGGGATTTTTTTTTTTATTTTAAGGAATCATTCTTTTGCAGAAGATGAAAGCAAAACTGAGGTTGATAGTTGGATCTGATATTCATAATGAAAGCATCATGCTCCATAATTAGCACCTGTGAGCTGCAAACCCATCAGGATGAGTTAGACCGTGTGGTGAAAAAGGGTGATTGTGTGTTGTTGGCAAATGAGATTTTTTCATGCAGAAAACAAAATACTGGGTTTACCTGTGCTGTTCCCACATATGTGCACAAAATAGTCRATCACTTAAATTCTTCAGGACTTCTCTTTTATTAACAATGGCAATGAAATATTTCTGGATGAACCTTTGATGATGGGTTAATTGAATGCTATCTCTACAGCTGCTGAGGGGTTGATCATGCAATGAGTGGWTATAAAACCTAATGGTGTCTTTCAGGCAATAATCCATCTTGAAAAAGTGCATGTGGCTGGTTTTAATGCTTCAGTCTAACAAACTGTTTGGTTACATCCTTAATTTGCCAAAATCTTTCTCTCTTTATCACAGAACAAAGCCACTGTGTTGTTTCTAGATGCCAGCGTGTTGAAGTGTGGCACCCTGTGCTTTTTGGGATTATACTGATGGTTTCCCCATTCTTGATCCTTCTGTTAAGTAATCAAACAAACCAACCAGTTTAACCACTTCTTAAAAGTAAGAGATTTCAGAAGGAAATACTTCAGAGAGGAGATGGTAGAAGTCTCAGCTGTTGACTACAACCAGAATTTGCCTTTCCAAACTGGTACTAAACAAATGTGTAGGGATCAAACTTGACCAAATGCTCTTGCAGCAAAGCTGTGGAAAGAAATGCGTTATTTCAGGGCTGTACAATTGCAGCTAGAACCAGATTTGGCCTCCTTAGAAATATTACAATTCTATGTGCCACAGGATCCTGCTCATCTTAGTTCCTGTAGGATCTTGGAGCAAGAGTGAWCCCAAAACAGTGGGGTGGTCAAATTTGAGAGAAGACAGGAGGCTTTCTTTGGTTTAGCAGCCTCAGTGAAGGTATTTACTTGAACCTTCCAAGCTTTTTGAAGCCCTGCCAGGCAATAGCTGGGCCCTCCTTTTCTCCTCACCTCCCAAACAGACCTCTGTAGCTTTTCTCAGCCAGTAAGTTATTAACTTGCTACAGCAATCTGGTTCCCTCTCTTGATTGTTGCATGAGAAAATAATCAGGCTTCRCTGCTGTTTTGGAAGCTGTTACATCTGGTAATGTGTCTGGGGTTTTCCTTCTGCAAAACATCGTTGATTGCCAATTTGAAAACAKTTATTTCTGCTTCTTTCTGAGGGACCAGTGTGTTCCTGTGGATTTTCTTCTTCAGGACACCATAAYACCCCATCTCTTGCTAAACACTTTGAAAAGTCTGTGGATTTAAAGTATTTCAGAATATTGTTACCTAGATRTTCTGCTCTCGGAGTAATATTGGAGAATGAAACAGCACATTAGCTGTAAGAGAGTATTTTATTAAAGTGCTTCCTAGCTTGYTTCCTGGCAAGGAACTTTTCAAATATTCTCCCTTTCATATGGGCTCTGTAATCTGTTCATCTTTTTTCATCATATTTTTAATATTTTTACAAAGCTGGGGAGCGTTTGGGTTTTTTTAAAAGGAAATGAAATTCTGTTTTCAGCTAGGGGCTTTTCATTAAATTTGGTCTGTAGCATGTGTCTCTAGCATCAGTATAAGCCTGATACTGGGCTGTAATTGAGTTTTGCATTCTGTCTGAGCAGAGCTCACCTCAAAACCTGAAAACTGAGGTAAAAAGTAATTTGTGCAGATGGGCTTCATAAAACAAAGGCAGATTAAATCTGGAGCTGTCACAGAATTGCTCTTACAGATGCATCTGCTGCAAAATAATTACCTCTCTTGARCCCTGTAAGTTAATCAGTGTCTTTTTTTTTGTGTCTGCAACAAAAACAATTAAAAGCTCATTTCCTGTTTTTTTTTTTTGTAAACCTACAGATTCTCTGATTTWTAGGGGCAATTAGATTTATTTTGATGTCTATCACAGTTCAAAGTGTTCCTGTTGGACAACTAGCTGTCTATAATATAATTTACTTGTCGCCATGATGTAATTTCTTTTCAATGACTTTTTTCTCTTGGGATGGTTTTTGCTAAAGAGTTCAAAATCTTKTTGTCTCCTCTCATGTAAATTGCATTTTAAAGCTTAGGGTTCTTTGTACAATCATAAGAAATGCCATTATTTGTATTTATTTTGCATTTCCTGTAAATTAATTTTTTTGCAGCATGAGGAAGAATTCCATATTGTAGTTGAGGAAATGAACTTTGATCTCTCAAAGGCAGTGGGATGTGGGCACTGAGTGCAGGTACTCATGCTTTGGCAGGAGCATGAATGAGCTTTCACTGGTGAGCCAAAGGTTGAAAAAAAAATCCCCAAAAATCCCAAGGTCTTTTGAAGTCTATAGTACATGGCAGTGATGATGCACTCTTAGAAAGAAGTGAGATCACAGTCCATGATTAACCCTGCATGYCCTCTTTAGGATGACTCCACTTTGTGCTCTGCTTGTGCTTAGATTCTGGCATTAGATCACAAGTGCTTTGTCACTAAAATGCACCTTTTGTCTCCACCTCTGTGTGAATACCTGACTCTGTGAGTTGTTTCAAGACTGTGCTGCAGCAGACTGGCCTCTAATATTTTTATTACAAAGGATGAGTGGCAGGACCTGCAGAGAGGCACTAAGCCTCCGTGCAGGCAGGCAGGTATTTGTTTTACTTTCATTCTCAGTGACCTTTATTTTATCCTGATTCAATTGCTTACTCAAGGGCACCATTTTTTTTGTGCCCTTAATGCATTAAACATTTTTCATGCTCAAGGAAAGATCAGATACATTTCCCCTTGTCTTAAAAATCATGACTAAGCTTCAGCAGTGGATGTGGCCAAGGGGAAGTGGAAGAATGTGAAAAAGTGGGGAATTTATTTGTTTACAGAATACAGGGAATAAAAAACTCTTGTGCTATCAACATAAAACCTCGAAGCTGAGGGATCTCCTAAATGTCAATTTTATTTTCTGACAGCTTTCCTGACTTAAATTAATTAATGGAAAATGCAAATAACCACCTTTTTTGTAATTTAATAATATTCAATCCAAATCACTTTTGAATATGAGCATTTTCTGGTATGCTACAGGCTCAGGTTCCAATATTGTGTGCTGAGATGTCCTCTTCCAAAGGTGCTGAGGCTTTCAGAGGCTTRTGAGGAAATGAAAGAGATTAAGGAAGCAGGCTGTCAAGGTAATGGAATGCAAATTAACTGCTTATGTCTTCACGTTCTCCACTTGTGACCTAAAAAACCCTATTAAGTAGGCTTTCAAGACTAATCCCAAAACTTCAGCTGGAAAGATTCAGAATGTTTCACCTTATTTTGCAGGAATTAATGAATTTTTCTGTTCACCAGTATTTGGTTGCAGTAACTAGCACTAACCACAGTTCGTCAGTAGTTGAAGGAGTTACTAAAAAGCTCTGAGTGAGTGCTGCACACACAACCAGGCTCTTTCCTGATGGAATGTGTGCAGCCTCCTAGCAGAGCCATCCTGCTGCAGGATAATAATATGGGATGGGCAACATAACTTTTATTTGCTTTATAAACAGGATTTGGGCTCTCTCTTGCCTTCATAGTTGACCCGGCTTTGTGCCCACAATTAATTCAGGTGAAATGTTTGATTTGGGGCAGAACTGAGCAGTGCACCCAGATCTGCTCATGGCTAAGAAGTGTTCATAAAAAGCAGGACTAAYAGGGTTTTAGAGTCAGGTAAAGGATGTAAATAAGTCTGGAGTGACTGAAACCTTGTGCTGTTTGCCCTTTGAGGGCAAAGCTGGGAAATGCCTGCATTGCCAAGCCTTTCTCGTGACTGGCTGAGAGGACAAAGTGAGGAGATGGGGATGGAGACTTGCTTGCTTAGGGATTTGTCTTCTTTTTAGCTTTTAAAGTCGTGCTCCTTTCAAGGACCTTCTCCCCTTTGCTCTATCTTCAGGTTTTCTCAATCCACTCTGAATCCTAGAGAATATCACAGCCATAGCATCACCTATGAAAAGGTGGGTACGGGAGTGCAGTCTATTCAGTGTCTGAGCATTCACTCCCAACATCCTTGTTAAGCAATATCCATTTCCAATGTCAGTTTTCAGGTGCTTGGTTTATTAGCAACAGAGCAATTCCTACAGAAAGCTGATGGMTTAAATGGTAAAACAATTCTGTTCAAAGCCCATTTTTCTCTCAATCAACTTCTGATGGAAGAGGTTTTCCRTGATTCCCAAAACAGCACATAGATAATTAAGCAAAAGCCCTTGAGGTTTTCAGGCTTCCAGCATTTGTCAACAGTCTATAAATGTGCCTATTGCTCTGGTCCAACTTCTATTCATTACTTGATTTTTAGTATTACTGCAGCAAAAGTAGATGGCTCAAATGTTTATTCAGTGTACTTTTAAAGTACCAAGCCAAAATGTCACAGACYGGTGATGAGAAAATATCTCCCAAGTTATTAAACTTGTATATCTTGTTTGCTTTTCATTGGAGTCTGTTCAGTTTGCGTTTTCTGTCCCTTGAAAATTTCCTTGATGACTCTTTGGTGTGTCTGACACCAATTTCTTCAGTGTCAGACTATTTCATTTATTAGCCTGTGGAAAGCTGATGGGTGGAGATTGGTATCTTGCTTCCATTCTTATTTTTCAGTCTGTTTTTTCATTTTTTAATCAATGTCTGATGCACATTGTACTATTGGCAAKGCAGAAGAAGAAAGCCCCAAGCTGTGTGATCTCACAACGCCCATGGTTGGAGAGGATGTGGATCTGCTCTTTCTGGAGGCTGGCACATCTCTGYACAGCCTCTTCACTGCTCACAGCCACATCAGGCCTGCAGGGAGACTGGGAAAATGCCTCACTCTGCCTGTAGATTTTCACCAGAATATCAGTATTTTCTTTATCTTTGCACCTGCTATTTGCCTGTGCTTTTTAAGATTATCTCTTTGTTGTTGTTGTTTTTCTATTCCTGCTTCTAAAAGAAGAGCAAGCCTTTCTGTGTTTGTCTGACATGCAGCATATTTTCAGGAGCATGACACAGACAAGAAGCACGATTTCAAAGCCACCTTATTCCTGGTAAATCCAGTAAACCATCTCTGCAAATGTTTCTCTGTTGTTCTTTGTGAAAGATCAATCCTGACTGGAGGTAAAGACTTGATTTGAAGAGGTACAGACTGCACACATTCAGCTGTTTCACTCCCATCTAGAGGGATTCAGTCCATCTGTAAGCATTTATTGCAGTGTTCCCACACATGCTTTTGGCCTTCAACAGAAATGAAAAATCAGGATCTTAAAAACCTGGTAACCACAAGGTACCTCTCTTGWTTTTCCACTTGCAGTGATCTGTTGCTGAAGAATTAGTAAAGTTAAAGCTTAGATGGGATTGTTTTCCAAAGAACTAAAATCTCTGTGGCTTCTTTTAAATTTAGTAAAAGCATCTGTGTATTCAGCACTCCTGATAATCAGTGTACCAATTTGGGATCTGAACCTGATTGTAAGCTGGTAAAAAGTTGGAACAAACCCACACAGATGCACTTGACTAAGAGACATACAAGTGTGCTGGTTGGAGGGGGTAAAAATTGGAKAAAGTTGTTTTTAAGTCAGCTTTCACCTTCATTTGCCTTATTTGACCCAGTTTTTTACCTCTGCAGATTTTAGAGCATTTTCCTTYCCCCACAGCAGCTGTTTTACAGCTTTGATCTGTGGTAGCCAGGCATCAACTCCACATCAGGATTCAGGTCTGCAAGTGCAGGTCCTCCCATGAAGATGAGTAATGACAGTATTGTAGGTCATAACTCTTGTTCTCAGAAGTATTTACAAGTAGTATATAGTATCTGTAAATAAAGCAAATATTTTGCTGTATTAGTCTTCTAATCTCTTCTCACTAAATAAACACTATCATGGCAGGCTCTTCCCCTTCTATTAGCTGTGTGGATAGCATCATATCTTGTTTTTCCCGGAGAAATATTTCATTCTCCAAGGAGGTGCAGAAGGTAGAAGTTTTGTAAACTGATTGTGAGACTTGAGCAATTGATCTCCAGTGAGAGCTGTCTGTTTATTCTTATTCTTGCCAAAGGCATTAGCTGGAGATTGGTGGTCCTCTTGATGCCTGAAAATATGTAACTGAATGAAAGACAAAGTATTTCATATATCAAGAAAGGATATTGCTTTGGGTTTTCTTTTCAATAATTGCAAATAGAGTGATATTGTCTTACTCAATAATCCTTGTAATCTGGAGCTGTTTCCTGTCATTGCCAGTGGCCATTATTGAGTATTTCAGAATAAGTGATGGTTTTCCTCTTTTGRTGTCAGCCCCATCCTCAAAGGGGTRTTTGCARCATTCAGTGTGCTGCCTGTTGGGCCCCATTCTTGCCTCCAGTAGGGGGTTTGTTAAAGCCCTCAAGAATGGATTTTAATAACTCTTCCACATTTTTTTCTTTGCTAGACTTGGCTATGATCAGTGATTCTCATCCAGTTAAATTTTCAAGTCCACTTTTAATTTCAGCTCACARCTTCATCAGTTCTGAATGACAACATGAGCAAAATGTCTGAAAGTTCAGTATCATTCATTTGTGACCTTACCAGAAATAGGAAGGATTTCTCCCTGCTTATATTTTACCTTAAAACTAGGAAGATTGTGGTCTTCAGTCCCTCTTCTTCTCTAGGAGAGGTCTCCTTGGATGCCTCAGGTTCCCAAGGGTCTTTCTCAGTCCTTAGCTGAAGAGGTGGGCACCAAAAATCCTTTTCTGAATTGTGGAGTTTCTTCCCTCATAGTCTAATAGAGTTCCTTAGGAGATGCTTCTTGGGTCAGAAAGTTCATGAAGAGCTAACTCTTTATGGAATTAGCTGGGGGAAAAAAATAGAATAGGCAAGAATGGAATTTACAATTTCTAGGCAGGAAAAAAATTTGAACAGAAGCAACTACCATTTGCTTCAGCTGTGCAATGTAACTGAARTGAGAAAGGTTCTYCAGGCACCACAGRACACAGATTTCCTCCATRAAAGTTTTACAGATCTTGAACTGCRAAAATCAGGAAGGCAGGATTGTTTCTCWGCTGTTTCAAGCACCAGACTTTTGCTTTTATTCTGAAATAGGATAAGCTTAAAGAGAAATATGATCTGGGGCTAAATGATATTCCRTGTATATAAAACCAATATTGCAAGTTACAGATTAAAAGAAGGCAAAATCCATCATTTTACTAAAAACTCCTCCTGCTCACATGAAGACAGAGCTGAATCTGACTCAGATGATGAGTCCTCCCTGTGGGCAGAGCAGTGCTGTGGTTATGGTGGTAAGAGACTTGACATGGGTGGGCAGTTCTGATTTTTGCCTACAGGGAAAGCAGAGGCTTGGCTTGGGGATGTTTGTGCTGGATCCTGTCTGTCAGAGCTTGAGAGCCCACTGGGATGTTTGGCTGTGGGGAAGGAGAGGGTGCTGTAGCACAGCATTGCTGGGTCTGTGCATGAGAGCTTGTGTGGTGCTGTTCTTGCAGTCACTTCCCTGTGCTCTCCTGATGCCTAATTAGAGACTGAGCCATTAACTCAAGGAGCCTTAAAAACAAACCTCAAGAGTTTCCTTTGGGAAATTGGTGCCTTTAGTGCTACACAGACATGGTGAGTGTGGCTGAGCTCCCAAGGCTGTGTATACAACAGGAAAGCAGCAGACACTTGCAGTTTAATAAGGCCCCTTGATGCCCTCATCTGCTGGATAATAGCTTTAATTGACAGTTAATGTTTTCAGGTGTGTAAACATCTTTAAATTATTATTTTTGTTTCAAAGAAACGTTACTCTTGATAATAAAATCTTTAACCTTAGGTCTTAAGAAATGTTTTTAAAATCACGCCTTGAGACAAACAGGATGCTGTAGCTTTTTTTACTGGGTACAGAATCATGTAAATCAAACCACTCTAAGTGTATCTATTTGAAGAGTTCTTAGCTTTGCTGTTTGTATTTTTAGAAGAATTATGATATGAYACATCATGAGAATAATGTTTCCTCCAAGGGAATGAGTGAAAATGAAATCTCAGGCACCCCAGTGTTACGTTGTTGCCCATCCCTTCAAAGACACCTGTGATCTTTGCAACAAACTCCCTGTATGCTGTTGCACTTAAAGCAGCTGTTCACAGATCCAAATCCCATTGCTCTGGGGCCRTGCTGAGGATGGATCACCATCATCAGGCTCTTGGGGCACAGCTGTAAGTGATGGTTTTTATGGTCTGCTCCTGCTTCTTCCCATACCTATTGCCCTGGCCCGTGGGGCCCKGTTGCTTAGAGACAGATCTGTGAGATGGCAGTGGTGTTTATCTCCTGGCCTTCAGCAGATAAGGAGTGTTAATTTGTAGTTCATACTGTAGCTGACTTTCTCTGTGGTTTATTAAATCCAGTGTGTCCTCTGCAAGCTGAGTTTCCCAGCTGCATTAAAAGCACGGCACAGATGTGAGCTCTCAGAGTGGGGCAGGGTTTAATACCGGTGTGACATTTGGAAGAGTGTCTGGGGGAATGCTCTGTGCCTGCATATTGTGGCTCAAGAGCACTTCACCGTTTGCCAGCCTTTTGATTTTTCTTGAATTTCAGATTCCTAAGGGAGTTAGGCTGAAAAGGAAGAGTTTTTATGCTTCCTTAAAATAACCGCTTACGTCTCGTTCCACGCAAATTAAAGCCCCCCCACCAGAAGTTTTCACACCACAAATGTGATAGAAGTAGAAAACAGAGAGTCTGACTCAGTACTGGGTTATACCCAGTGCTATTCCTCTGTCATTGTCTCCCTTTTCTATTCCAGCCCCTAAATTCCTTCCTTCTTGCTGCCTTTTGCCCACCCTCTCTTTCTCAAGCCTGACAGAGCTTGCCAAGCTCTTGGCCAGCACTCAGCAGTCAGACACAGCCACATGTGCCTCTCCTGTGGGCTGAAGGATGAGGAATATAGCTGGTTATGTCACGTGTAAGGCAGAGTGTCACAAATCCCATCTTGTGAGCTACAGCCTGCTGCAGATGACAACAGGAAAAAGCCGTGTTTGTGTGTCATCAGGGAGACAGCAAAGTAGCAAGGCTTATTGCATTCTTATTTTCACTTTCAGTTCACAATTTAAATACCCTCAAGGAACAAATTTGCWCTGCTTATAACAGCCTTTTTGAATGATAATGTCATTGGAAATTTCATTTTGCCTTTGCACAGGAAGACAACAGCTGTTTTCTGCAAGGCAAAGAAATCGTAATCTCTACAATTCTTCAATCCTGTGCACCAAAAGCTTTAGGATCTGTCATTTACTCAAACTGATAGATGTCTGTGCAGTGCTTAGCAGACTGATAGTTATTTTCTTGATACGTGTCTTTGTGGTGCTATTCCAATTTAAATGTTAGTAATAAAAACCTTACAATGCAAATATATTTCAGCTCATGTAAAGGAATGTGATCAGCAGCTCACATGAGTTTTTAATCAGAGGAAGTGTTCCTAATGCAAGCAAGGGCAATGGAATTTGGTCCCAAAATGTCCAGCTGTGCAATTTCTGCRTGCTCAGGTGTGTGATTACTGGCAGGCCAAAGTGCTTCTGCCAAATTCTCCCAAAATTTCGTCTTTCTTCCCTGAGCAGAGAGGAATTGCATTCTCATGATGATACATGCACTCCCACTGGAAATCAGCCAGGTGGAAAGAAAAAAAAAAAGCCAAAATATGTTTTTCAATGCATCAGCTGTCTCAAGTGCTCAACACATGTARGGAGTTCAGTGTGACATGGGACCTGCTCTTGCCTCCTGTGCAGATGGATGCATCCCTGAACTCATGTGAGTTGGCAAAGATTTGCCATCAGTTGGGAACTCTGCTCTAGTCCAAGTAGTATCACCTCTCCTTGAGCTTTCCCATGCCATATGGACATGTCTGGTGGAGAGGCAAGAAGGGATTTTCTAGGAGCAATGTGAGGGCTGGAGCAGCTCTCAGGGACAGCATCTGTGTTTACTTGTTTCAGCACTTCATGGCAATCATGAAATTAGGGACCTTTTCTTGTGGATGATTTCACTCACCCCAGGTAGATTCTGACAGGTTGGTGGAGTAAGAAAAATAATACAATCTGTGAGAACTTCACAGTGCTCAAACACAGTTATACAGCTGCATTTTGTCTAAGTGTAAATAATAATATTGCTGCATTGTTGCCTGGCTGAAAGTGGCCCAGGTTCAAAGCTGGATTTGGTTATGTGCTTCAGGCAGTGGGGTTGTGTGCCTGTGCCAGATGGAGCTTTTAAATTTTCATCAGCAGGTTTATAAACACAAGAATATCCTTTATCTGCCCCCAGCTCTTTTACTAATTAGCTGCAAATGCTGAACTTCAATTAGTATGGAGTGGAGGAGCAGATGAAATACATTCTTACTCATGATTATCCATCATGTGAGAATGAAATAGACACTAATAATGACTGTTTAAGGTTTTTGGGGCTTCTCTGTCRGCTTTTTTTTTTCCTTCTTTAGTACTCAGTAGTTCAAATGAGTGAAAATAGCTAAAAATAATGAACCAGATTCTCCGGTGATGAAATTCTGTTGCAGGCAGAGTGAAAGTTTTCAACTTTGCTCATCTTTGCATTGACCAAGCCAACATAAGGATGTGTGACAGCTGTGTTGTTAAATTCTCCATAGAGGGATTTTACAAAGTAATTCATAAAACTACATTTTTCCTGCTGCTGAGAGGTGTCTAGAGAGGTCTAGGCTTTGAAGCAACCCTGCTGTGTGTTAGCAGAGAATCCCAGCTTTCCTGGGGGCTGCAGGTGCATGGAGAGGCGAKGGGATTGATGAGTTGAATGCTCTCTTTGCTTTTAGCAGCAATGTTTGCTGGCTTAAAACATGTTCCTGTGTGCTCTTTGTGTGCCCCAGCTGAGAAGCTCTTTCTGGACCCTGCAGGCATCCAGCTACTGGGCTTGTTCCCTGTGGTTTATAAATCATTCAGGAGATTTCCACCTTTCAACAGCAGTACCAGCTCTTTAGAGGGTATGGAGGGAGGATCTCTGCCTTAACTGATGTCTTTTAGGGAGGAAAAGGTTTGGGTGTGTTTTCAAACATCAGTCTTAGCACACAGTTTGAGAATGTATTGGAAAATTGTCAGGGAGGCAGAGGAAAGGCATGACTTTGTGAGGTATAGGTTGGTTCTGGGAATCCTGCATCCAACTTGTTGTGTCATGGAATCATAGAATGCTCAGAGGATGGAATAAACCTTAAAAACCATGTAGTCCCAATCCCCCTGCCATGTGCAGGGGCACCTTTCCCCAGACCAGGTTGCTCAAGGCCTCACTTAGCCTGGCTCTGAATACTCACAGAGCTGGGGCATCCAACCCTGCTGGATCCAACCCTTTCCTGGAAAAGTAATCCACCCAAGAGGATAGGGCCTACTGCTGGAAAATTGAGATACATGCATTTGACTCTGAAAGAAAATTCTCCCAATGATAATAACTGAGTATGTTCTGACTAATGAAACCCCCAAATATACCCCTGAGACTCTTACTGGTCACTGTGCTTCCACAGAGRATGTCTGCTTTATGGGCCATCCTGACCTTGGAATAAAATGCAGGAGAATCAYTGGAATTGGAAAWGAYMTTTAAAAWCATGGAGTCCAACCATAAACCTCACACTGCCAAGTCCAGCACTGAACCATGTCCCCAAGTGCCACAYCTACACGTTGTTTAAACACCTCTAGAGATGGTGACTSAAYCACTTCCCTGGGCAGCCTGTTCCAGTGCTTGACAACCCTTCCTGTGAAGAAATTTTTCCTAATATCCAAACTAAGATGGTGGGAGGAAGGCAGAGCAGCATTGCAAAAGTCTCCCCTGACGACACGAAACCAGCAGCAATTTTCACTTCCCGAGTCATGCAGGCTTGATGTCTGTAGCTGGAGGCAGCTGCTGCTCTGTCACAAAAATGTGGCCATGAGCAGGAGGTGGCACAAAGCCAGCACGACACAGGGGTCTGCAATTGCCACAGGAGTCTGARTGCAAGTGCCATTTAATTGAATTATCAGAGATGTATGAGGCTTCAGTTCTAACTTAGCATAGGCTGAGAGATCACTGAGGAAAATGGACCCATTCTCTGATTTGCTCTTCTGGTGGCTAAGATCACTGTTAAAAGAAGGCCACCAGGCTTTGCTTTGTACTGCATTGGAAGTGACACATTGCAAGGGGAGGGAAAGTTCTATTTAAAATTGCATAATCAGAGATGGAGTGAAATTTGAAAAGAAAGATCAAAGATAGGAARTAGGGATAGGAAGAAAGAGACAAGTTACAGTGTGGCTGCACAGGCATCATAATTTCGTTTTAATGAGCCTCTGCTCAGGAAGGGAAGGGYGGCTCTTTGTGTACCAGGAGAGAAAAAGCCTTCTGCCACCACACTGAGATTCCCTTTGAACATGGTCTCCTCTTACCAAAATGAAGGACTGCGCTCTGCTTCGCATTTCACAGAATTAGAAAAGGCCAAGTTGTTTTCTGCCTGCATCCTGCTTATGTAACTTGCAGATGACGGCTGTGCAGCCTCTGGCTGAGCCCTGGAAAATTTCCTTGTCGGTGAGTCAGGTGCTTGGCAAAGTGGTGCAGTGGGCTTGGAGAGGAAATTGCAGTCACAGCCCTACCTGGGTGACAGAGCCCAGCTCAAGGGCTCTTTATGGAGGMTCTTCCTGCTGGAGAAGCCTGCTGGTCATCCTGGCCTTGTCACTGCCAAATGTCTCTGTTGTGCTGGATTAATTGGGGCAAAACATCTCCCTTGATTGCAYTGGAGCAGGGGAAAACCACAGTCCTGATTGTTATCCAGAGATGGGGGTSAGTGAGGATGGAGGAGAAGAGCTAAGCAAGAATGAGCCCTTGGCTTTTATATAAATTTTATCCATAGAAATTCCATCAGGATGTGGGGAGAGCATTTAGTGCAGTGGGGCTGCAAAAGTGGGATTTTCATGGGGAAGSACAGAGTCCCCATTCTGCAACTCTGTGCAATCACCAGAGCAATGTTGGTTTGGAGGCTGTGAATCTGGCTGAAAGCTGGGGGACTTTGTGCTGTAGGAGTAACACTGAGAACCATGAAAAGGTAAGGATCAGACCCAGGGATGAGGGGAAAAACTGAAACAGATGCACAACTGTCTCAGCTGTGCAGCAGGCTTCCCTGTGGGTCAGTTGTCATCTCCAGCAGCAGCAGATGCCAATCCCCACCTCTATGGAAGTGTAACTGAGAGGAACCAGGAGGTCTCTACCACTAAGTAGGTCCAATCACTGCAGGGTGTTGAGGATGGGACAACTGTGATGTCCCCAAATCAGTCCATCTTACACCAATCTGAGCAGAAAGGCTCTGTGGCAGCTCTTGGTTTGCTCCTGCAAAGGGCCCRTTTGCCAGACTGCAGTGGGAGGGGGACAGAAGGAGACTTTGCCACAGGGATGACCCGGTGACTAATGAGTTTCATTGATCCTGTGCTTGCAGGAGGGAGCAATCCATCACCYGCAGCTCCCACGGGCTGTTCTGCTGAAGGCTCTGCAGAAGCAAACGTGAGATGTTACCCAAAAGCAGGGCTGTGTGAGCCCTCTGAACTTAATGATGCTGAGCTCTCATGGGTGTATGAACGTGCCAGTGCAGAAGATCCTGGCATCAGGGAATCTCTGGATCACTTCTACAAAACCTACTGCCAGAAGCAGCCAGAGACAAAGGATCCGACCTACGAGGCTGCCTCACGGTGTCTGTYGCAGAAGATTTCAGAGCTGGAACAAAAGGATGGAACAAAATATGTGTCACGTTGCCTGCAAATGGCACAGTTGGTCTTGAACAGAGATGGATGTAAGATCTTTCCAAACCATCCCGCTTCTGCTTGCTTTTCAAAGGCRGCTGAAGGAGAAGTCTTGTTGGAAAACAGGAGGAGGATACCTGGGCTCTCAGATGATATCCTGCAGTTCCTCTTGAAGCAAACACAGGCAGAACGTAGCCATGATGGGCCACAGGAGAAGTGAGCACAACACTGCTTTGTTTCTGTCATTGAAGCTTCATTTTCACTCCATAAAGAGGAGATTTTCCTAGAAAGACATTGTTCTCCAAGCACCACCTTCAACACCAGATAATCGACAGAGAGTTGACCCAGAGCAGACCTTGCACCTTGCTCTCTGCAGGGCAGCACTGCCTAAGGAGCATTTGTGGTCCCCATGTAGCTGCTTGGGATGGCTGATGCTGTGTTTGTTGCTGGGACATCAAACATGATAATTTATACCTCCCAGGCTTTTAAGGATGTAGGATGACCTACATCCTTACCCCAGCTCAGCGTTGGTCCTGCCCAAATTCAGCCCCTGTGTAGGCATGGCTGTCCATCCCAAACAGACTGTTCGAGTGACCACGGTGTGCCCCAGCCCTACAGAGAGAAAATTAAGATTTAATTCTGTACCTGGCTGATACTGTAACACACTTGCCTCCACGGGGTGCCTGTTAGCTGTGGGTTTTTTACCTACAGACATTTGACCCCACAGATCATGATTGCAATGCCAGGTGAGATTTGCTTACAGAAAAAGTGTGTGTGCGCTTGAAAAAGAAAATACAGCTTCTAAACATGTTCTCTGACAGTGCTTCTGTCCTGTTTGCCTCCCCATCATCACCCCCCTAACAACCTTCGGTTCCTTTCTGTCTTTCATGATGGTGCTAATGAGATCCCTGGGGGAACGTTCCCTTTAAAATGAARCGGATCTCTCTGAGCCCAAAGAGGCTGATATCAGTCAGCAGCAGAGCAATGAACCCACACACAACCACTTAAAGGTTTTTCTCTTGGAAATCTCCTGGCTCAGTGGTTTCTTTGCTGCTTTATTGCCTCTGCCAGGCAGATAAATGTCTTTGTGCATGTTTTCCACCCACTGGCTTGTCCCCTGAAAGAGTGGTTTGCTCTAGTGATGTTGGTTGCTCACTGGGGAGGCCATTCCTCAGTGTGGGTCCAGAGGAAGGGATGTGTTTAAGGGGACAGCAGATGGGCAGAG
>NW_026623927.1:158165-175705 GCF_030028575.1 Malurus melanocephalus | reverse complement strand
AAAGGAAAGGAAAGGAAAGGAAAGGAAAGGAAAGGAAAGGAAAGGAAAGGAAAGGAAAGGAAAGGAAAGGAAAGGAAAGGAAAGGAAAGGAAAGGGTCAGCATTAATGTAATTTCTCCAGTACAGCCACACTGTTCACGCCAGTTTTGGTATTTGGTGTTTGCCAGCCAGTCCAGCTGCTGAGACCTCTCATCTACTCCCTCTCCACACTGGCCAGATCTCAGAGTGGGTTTTTGTGTTCCTGCATGTCAGATTCCCTGCTCTAGTCCCACATGGGGCTGCTTCTCCTGCCTTACTGCCCCTGGCAGGTTGGCACAGTGGCTGTGCTCTGCAGGTGTTTCCAGCAAAGGCAATGGAAATTTGGCTGCTGACTTCAGTCAGAGCAGGAGGAGGCTCAGCTGGCTGCAAGTTATGGCCAAAGTCTTAGGACTCGGTGTAATCTCTCTTTGCAAATAGATTTATATTGGAATTGCCTGGGTTTAGTTTCCTGGCTTTGTGGTGGTCCTGCCTGGTGTGCTGCTCGCCAGCTTTTATGGCAGAGGGCACACAAAATATTGGAGCAGACTTTCAGCTGCTCCCACAGCCACTCACGTTAATGATGCTCAGGGGAAAACAAATAGTTGAGGATGCAGCATCATTTCTGTTGTAGGAAATAAATCCACAGGTGCTCRTGTATCAAAATCCAGATGAAAGCATCCTGCTGGCAAAAACGATAGAGAAAGGTAATATCAGCTGGTTTAGCCATAGATACAGCTGGAAAAAGCAAACAGCTCCTGGGTGTGCTGTCAGTGATTACAGTAACACCAGTGGCCTCCCTGCCAGCTCACAGAGCTGAACCCCCATGGATCTGTCACAGCCACAGGGGCCTCGGTGCTGACTGATGGAGGGAGCTCTTGCTGAGGACCTACAGGGAAGAAGGAAGGTCTTCTGTGTCAATCTGATGATGTTGCTTTTAATTTTTGCCAGCATTTCTGCTGTTCCACACAGTTAAATTAGTTGCTGTGCAAAACCTTTTAACTGTCGTTTTTATGTGAATTAACTCCCATGAAGAGAGAAATGGAGAAATCAAGCTCTGCATCTGAATCCCTTTGGTTGCTGTATTTGGTTTGTTGATGAATTGGTCAATGCTCTGGGTCACCTCTAAAACCATCTGGTCTCCTGTTCAGATGTTTTTATTATTAAAAACAAAAGCTAAAACCATTCCATTTCCACAAAGAAAGCTCTCACAGCAAAATAGGAATTTCCTGCTCTTTAGGAGAGACCTGCTGCTATGGATGTCTGAGACATCCCTACTGGGTTTTAATGGAAGAGAAAAGCCCTGATTGACTCTAGTCTGACCCTAGAGTAGCCCTACAGACAGACATGGGTTTCCCTACTCACAGCAAAACATGAGGTGTCTGCCTGAGGTGTGCACAGGAGCTCCTCCTGAGGCCTCATTAACCTGAGCTCAGTTTGTCAATTTTTGGAATGAGATACAGCAAACATGGAGGGAATAGCTGTTCCTTTGTGATAAGTGTTTTCAGTGATGGCAGAGTGAGGCAGCCTTAGTTTGGAAGGTGTGTGTCCACACAGGAAATTAATTTGGGGTCCCTCTGTGGGGAGATGATGCTGCTTCACCCCAGGGGCCAGAGGGGGGATGAGGCACCTCCAGAACTTCAGCTCCTYTTGCTCATGGGGCTGCACAACTGCCTTTAACAGCACAGATTCCTCATTAGACATTTCTGTACAGCGAGAAAAGAGACTCATTACACTCAAACCCTTTAGGTAATGAGATGCAAACAATGACAAAATAGAGAACTGGTGGCTGAAAAACATGAAGAGAGACACTGACAGAGGAGAGCATGAAATTGTTCAGTGTTAAAGACCAACGTAGGCAGAGCAGACTGGATGCTGCTGAGAAATTTGGATTGTGACTCATATCTACAAATCTTGGCTGGCATCTTGCAGAGGAATCTCTGTGCTGCTGCAAMATGCAGTCTTCTGAGAAGTTTGCACCCCTCAGAATCAGTGCCTGCTCACTTCCAGTGGATCATGGCTGTGACTACCCATGGATTCCTCAAGGTAAAAAGAGTGTTTTGGCATRGCAAGTATCAAGAGTGGTGTGAAGCCCTCACAGAAATGTCCCGTGTTCTGTCCATTTCTCCCCATCCTGTGCAATAATCTTTGAGAAATCGAATTTTTTTCCTGAGAGGTGAARTGCCTTCCTCTTTCCCTGCCTTGCACTTGACTTAGTTTTGACACTTCAGTGGTTTCAGCTCTCCCCTTCTCCCCAGCCTGCTGGCCTCCCCAGCACTGGCTGTTCTCCCCTCCGCTGCCAAAGCCAGCTGCTGTCACCTCTCTCCATCCCTTTGGCAAAGGCATTTTTGGTGGCTTTCACTGCAGAACAAATCCGAGGGGTTTTTTCTCCTTCTGCTTGTTGAAGGCTCCCAGCCAAGGAGCAGCTCTCTGAGCCTACCTTAGGACAACACCTGAAAACCTACAACACCTCTCAGTGCTCTGGGTAYGCAAAATCCTACAAAATCTTCAAGCAAAATGTGTAAGTGAAGTAAAAGATGGGGGATTAGTCCCTTAGGTAAGACAAGSAGGGGCAAAATTGATCCACCATTGCCACGAAGGAAGCACAGAGGATGTGGTGAGGCCTTGACAGCATGGACTGGGGTTTTGGTGCTGCACAGCCCAAATCCAAATCCCACAGAGATGTGTGGGGTATTTTGCAGCTGAGCTGTGCCAGCGTCCCCAGTGTCCCCAAGGGGTGGCTGGTGCTGCTGCAGGCTCTGAGTGCTGYCTCCACTCCCAGAATGAACCTTACAGAAATGCCTGCTCCAAGCTCTTTTGTCATCCCTGACCAATGCTGCTGCTGTTAAGTCATTCCCTGGGCTGGGAGCTGCTCCAGGACGTTTGCTATCAATGGCCTTTCTGCTGCTTACTCCCACAGCATTTTTATTTTCCCTCCCACACTGCTGCTGATTCATGCCAGTGACCTACCCAGTCCTGGAGCCCAAAGGCAGCCAGGGAGAGCTGAGCTCCTGCCACAGGTCTCASTGAAGTGAATGGAGGGCCATTTACAGCAGCAGAGGGTTTTTTTCCCAGGAATTCAAGGTGCTTTGGTATGCCAGGATATATCAGGACACGTGGTTGTTAAAATTGGTGTACAACAGGCACTACACACMCCGTGTAAATGTGGCTATTTCATTTCTGAGCATTGGTGATTTTGTGTGGGGCATGTGTTTTCCCACAACACAGAAGTTCATTTTAAAAATACCCYGTTCTGTAGGTTTCCCCTAATGACTATTTTCCCACACACATCRATTAGGCAACAACATATGCCAGCATTTCTTCCTTAAAAGTAAAATCTGGCACTAGCACACAGAGCATGAAATAATAAGATGTGATTAAAGCACTCACCAAAGCCAGAAGACTCGTGGCTGAAAGGTCAAACCTTTTTTTTAAATTTGYCTTTGCAATGGCCTGTTTGTTTGCAGGTGCTGGACTTGGGAGGGTAAGTCTTGTAATGAAAAAACAACTGTCATAGGAAATTTCCCCATCAGTTCAAGCCAAATGTGCAGTGGAAGGTATGTTCTTGCAATGGGAAATGTCAGGCAGCCTTAGGGCAGGGATCACTGTCCAGTGTTACCTGCATTGCTGGGTGAGGTGAGCCAGGAATGATCCTAAATGGGTGCTAAAATCAGCACCTCTGGCCAGACAACCAGGATGATTCTGTGATTTTAGGATACTGAGATGGGGATGCTGTGCCATGCAACACGTTTGCAGTGTGACTTCCACCATTTAGTTCGTTCTAAGTTGCCAGCAGCTTGTTTGGGGTGTCTGAGAGTTTCAGAGAAAGAGTGAAAAGGGCAGGGCTTTCACAGCCACGTCTTTGATAGCAAATGCTCAAACCCTTGCAATTAGAGGTTGGAACAATAATAAAGATTTTGCATCTGTGGTCCAGGCCCCCTGTTTAGGAAGAAGCTCAGCACATGTTCTGTGAGACCAGCTTGGTTTTGATCCTTGTTTTTGCTTTTTCCCTGGGTCTGACTGATCTCTGGGACAAGTGGAGCACCATGTGATGGAGGTGTGAGTGCAGACAAGTCCCATAGCTGGGTTCTGTCTCTGGGAGTGTTAATGCTGCTTGTCTGGTGTTCAGGAATAGACTGGTTGCACGTGAATTACTGGGGAAAAAAATCCCTTGTTCAGTGCCTGTTCAGTCCCAGGTTGCTCTCAGAGCTGCTCAGCCTGGGTGGGACCATCACCTACACACACAACTTGTGTGCTGAAAGGAGGTGTCCTCTGAACTTTGTTCCCAGCCTAAGTTTGCCACTTTGTCTCTTTCAAAGTCTCTTTTTCTGTTTTTCCTGTTTGGGTCACCTTCCCAYCTTCAGGGTTACCAGACAAATTTACACAGATGGAGCATCTTCCAGGTATTTTCATTTCCCAAGGCTGCCTTTAAGCTTAAGCCTCTTAAGCCGTTTTTTATCAGCTCAGAGCATTTCTCACAAAGAGCCTAAAAGTCTTAAAATCAGAGTATGCAAAAAGGAAAAAAATGGGTATTTTAAGGGGAAGAGATGCTGGCAAAATGCCATCCTGCATTTTGTAGGTTTTGCTCTCTCTTTTGTAGGGTTTTTTTGCAGTCAGGTTTCGATTCTTTGTGCCAGTGGTGATCAAAAAAAGGTGATGGAAAATTTCTTGGGCAATTCCTTTAGCTGTGTGAGCACCACTGTCATAAAACAGATCTCTCAACCCTGTGTTTTCAGTCTGGAATTACGTGCAGGGCCATAATTGGATTTTTTTTTTCAGTATGTACCTTGTTCAGTAATAAAAACTTTACCCTGGAATCATTAGTCTGTTGCAGAAATCTGTATGTTTTTATCTTACAAAATGGAAATTTGCCTCTGAAATTTCCATGACACTATCAACCACAGAACATTATTGTTCTTACCAAACAGAACCCTYGCTGAGAGTCAAAGTGCTATAAATATTTAAAGAAATTAATTACTAAATGAGCCAGAGTAGTGCCCCAGTCTTTAAATATTAAATGGAWCATACACAGTTGACAAAAAGCAGGCAGAAACACTGAATGGGGCAATTTAATTGCCTAAATGTAATTATTTGCACTGCAAAGGCAACTATTAAAGTCATTTTTGCTTAATGACAAGCAGCCCTCAAAATACGAGGGCTCAAGTCCACATTTTGCTCACTGAAGGAAATTTCTCTCCTGTTTTATGTTCTAGTACACAAGCCCTAAAGTTCACCAAGGAGGTTGATTAGTCCTGTGAGGCTAATGAAATAAAAAAGGCAGGGGGCACTGGGAAGGGGTTGTTTTTGGGTGTGCAGCTCTGCTGGGTGAGATGCTCCAGCACTCTCAGGCTGCTCTCTGGGCATCAGCTGCTGGGAACTCYRGTTMTGCAGTGATGCCAAACCTCCAAAAWCCAGGCCAGAGGGATGTGGTGGCAGCTTTTGGGCGCTGTTCGTTGTCCAGGACTCCTGGTCTGGTCAGGAGGGTGTTGGGGTGCTCTTATTTCCCCCTTATAAAGGAGGAGGCACCTGGGGCTGTGGGGGRTGTCAGCAAAGCAATTTGCTGGCAGCTGAGACTGGGAGAAGGTTTAGTCATGGCCAGATTTGTAAAGCCATGAGTAATCGTGTCTGGACTTCTGCTGCTGCTGAAGATAAAAAAAAAATTACATTTTAACTTGATCTGAAGGGGAAAGTTTTGACTTGGAGTCCAGGAGTCCAGCAGATAATTTTCTGGCAGCCATAAGGTGAGAAAGGGCAGCACAGAAAAAATGAAGCCTTATGACTCAAAATCTCAGCAATGCCTACACCATGAGGCAAATTCCAACTTTTTCTTACAGGAGGAGAAGTTCAGGTTGTTTCCCATCAATGTCATCTTTCCCGTGAAGACATCACCAGTGGAATTGCAGGAGCTAAGTTGCATTTACTGCCTGGAACAAGCAAGGTCAGTGAGTTGCTACCAGGAAAGATTCTAGAAAATGGCCCTTCATGCTGMCTGCAGTATAGAAAAATTGTCCTTTGTTCTCTAGGCCCCAAAGTCTGCTTTTTATTTATTTATTTTGTATRTATTTTTAACTTTTTTGTATTGCGGCGCAATCTCATTTTCTGCCATCTGAGCTAACAAACAGAGAGGAATGACTGTGAGGAGAGAGAGATGTGTGAGCAGCATATGGGAAAATGTTCTGTGGAAAACCTGGGATATTGGGGAAATGRTTGTATTTATACTTGGTCTTCCCTCTCTCACCTTTAGTTTGGGTTTCATGGTTTCTTTTTTTCATTCTGTAGCCTGTGAGTGTATCCAGAAGCCCTGAGGATTTGTRTCAGCTAGCACAGGGCTTTTTCCAGAACACCAGAGCAGAACCTGTGCATGTATTTTCCRTATCACTTAACAGTTACGACATGCCTTGTAGGCATATTTTAAACCTCTTTTCAATTTGGCCTTATAATGTTTGACCTTATTTCTGTGGAATAGATATATCACTGAAAAATGGGAGCTAGAAGGATCCTGCATGGGACAGAAGTTTACAAGTGAATAATCTGGTTTTTTTTTTTTAAAAAAAAAAAAAAAAGAAAACCAAAAAAGACAATTTTTATTGGACTGAACTTTTAAGGTTCTCAAGCAAAAATACCCTGTGAATTCTTTAGATTTTTTTATGAAGTCTTCGACACTGAAAACTAGCAGTCACACTGCCTAGGAGGATGTGGCATGAACAAAACCCTATGGTGTGCTATAAACTATATAAACACAGAAAGGAAAAAAAAAAAGATATTTGCCCATGCTGCAGAAATCCCCCATCTGTATTTTCTGTCTCTCAATTGGAGCTCAGTCTGCTGGGCAGTTCATTGGTACCATGAGCTAAGGCCACAGGTGGTGGTGGTGGCAGTCATGTTTCACTTTTGTGGAAGAATGACCCAAAAATGTCTCAGTGGAGGCAGAAGCTGTGCATTTGGGATTTAAATCAGGAGCTGCTTGTTGTGTAAATACAGAATTGGGTGGGTTTATATCAGTGCATTCAGGTGATTTGCATCCTGTGGAAATCATGGGATGATTTTTCCCCATAGCTCTGCTCTGAGGGTGCATTTTTTGGGGTTTTGGATGTCAGAGAGACTAAAGCAAAATGTGCAGATAACTCAGTTTGTTACTCATAACGGGGGGCCAATCTGCACATTTTGCTTTAGTCTCTCTGTCATCCTAAAAGAGGCACCTGAACCTGACTCTCTGTGGAGTTACCAAGATGCCAACTCARTTCCTGGGGTGAAGTTTAACTCTTGGAGCCTCTGGCACAGCTGAATTAGTGTCCTGTGGTTAAATACGTGTCAAGGGTGATGCAGAGCAGCAGCACAGCCTGAGCAGCTCCATTATCCCTTACATTGCAATGAGCACTGCATATGACAAGGTTTCTGAGASGATTTTGGCTGCTATCAGTGAAACTGGGGTCCCTTCTCAATTTTTTTTTTTCCCCATTCAATTGTCTTTCTCCAAACCCATCCTCTGAATGGCAGAGAGGAGTTTGTGCATTTGTTCAGGCTGCAGTTATTTTAATGCCATGAGAACTAATTGGCATCTGAGAAAAGGAGATAATCACCACCAGCACATCTAATTAGAAGAGCAATCTTCATATTCCTCATGCAGTCTCCTCTCAATTTAGAAGGAGCTCAGGCACAGAAATTTGCTTGTCATCCTTTGAAGTTCCAGCTTCTAGCATGAGCCAAATGAGTAATTTTTTTTAAGCATTTGTATTTGAGAGAATCCCACAGGATAAATAGTGTTTATTCATAGAGCAATGGATTGTCACAACATTGTGAGGCGTGTGCATCACTACAGTCAGAGTACTGACACATCTGAGAAAGGAGTTTGGGGTGTGCCACTCACAACTGATCCAGTGAAATGTGCCTCTGCCTGCAGTGATCCTGCTTTAGTGCACTCACAGCTCCCTCCTGATCCGCAGAGAAACTCATCCCAGCTAATTCCTGCCTGTAAAAATCCATGTGAAACAACATTGCTTTGAAAACTGAGGCTGACTTAATTAACTTGGATGCTCTGGATTTCCAGTGCTGCCAGAAAAGTCCATGGGATCCTGTTCTGGAATTGGATATACTCCRTCCTGCTCTTGTCACAATCCTCCTGCAACACTTGCAAATCTTTGTAACCTCRAACCTGATGGAATCTGAAGGTGTGAAGGTGCTCCCATGTAGACCCTGATGTAAGTGATGGCAAAACGTGCTATTTATATGGCTGCAGAGGCAGGGAATGCATGAAAGGCAAATGTTGCACTTAAAATTCTTCCTCWTGAGCAGCTGAGGAGGCTGAGGCCAGGCTGAATCCTCACAAGGACAGGGGAGGGCACGGGGACCTTGGAGCCTGGGAAATTTGTCTGTCTTTTGAATCAGRCTCTTGACTTCCCAAAGCCAAGGCTGGAGATTTCCAAAGAAATATCTGCTTGTGGAGGTGGTGCTGGCACTGGCAGGACAGGAACAGCATTCGTGGGGGTTTTGAGAGGAGATGTTGCAGATGTTGCAGATTATTTGCCTTCCATGGTGGCCAGGAACTGGATTCTGTTATTTTGCAGAAATTGTGAACTGGATGGAAGGTGAACAAGGTGTCTGGCTGTGCCTCCTGCCACAGCCTTCGAGTGGWGCAGGAATTCCCGCTCCCTTTGTGCACCGTGAGTTTAATTGGAGCGCTGTGCCCGTGTCCCGCTTTCCGTGTTTGAAGGATGTRTGGCTGCAGCAGCCTGGCCTTGTTAAGGGACAATAGGATGGGAACAGAGGAAACTGCCAGCGTGATGTATAGATCCATTGTCCTCCAGGAACACTGGCAATTAGAGGACCATCTGCTTGGCTCTGAGGACAAACAAAAAAGAAAGCTAAAAACACACRGAACTCGGAGATGGCCCTCTGAGAGTTAATAAAACAAAAAGGAGTTCGGGTCTTTGCCTGGCTGTGGAGGGAACTGGGTGGAATATTCAGGTTTCTTTATGGAGACCTCGTTGTAACTTGTCATTTAAGCTTTTTATTCCGCTGAGGACTAATTGGGACAGCGGGGGCTGTTAAAGGAAACGATGTAAAACTTGATCTCTGCAGGCTTSCTCTGGCTCCCCAGAGCATCATCACGGTAAATAAAAGGTTTGCCCGTGGAGATGGATGCTRAGAGCAGTGATTTCCCTGGTGGAACTCTTGGGGAATGCTGCGTGTCATTCCCTCACCAGGTGCCAGAAGGACCGGGATCGCTTCCCACTCGTTCTCTGGGTCCGGGTTTGCTGTGTGGGGAGGGCTGGGGGGAGGCTGTGAGAGGAGGGGAAAGGATAAAARCCTTGCAGGCAGGAAAGGCTGCTGCAGCACCTGAGGAGGCTTCGATGGGAAATGGATGTGGAAGCGCAGCGATTTCTCGTGAAAGCTGTTTAAGAGGGATGGGTTACCGCACCTCCGCCCTGGAGGCAGAGGCTCGGCATCCTCCGATAAAGGGAAAGACCTGAGGACGGTACCGCATCCTCCGAGAAACAGGCGGGGAAGCGCCGCTTTCCCCCTTTSCTAAGTCGCGGCGGGGATGTGCAGGGGTCTCGGCAGGATGAGGCGGGGGCATCTCCGGGGAAGGGAAAACGCTCTCGGCTTGGCCAGCGGGTGAGAAAGTTGCCCCGCTCCTTTAGAGGCGGGGAGGGGGCGGCCGGGGCCGAGCGGGTCCCCGGCTTTGGGTTGCGGGGGGAGGAGGGGGCGCGGGGGCGGCGGCGGCACCGCCCCCGGGGGCTCGCAGTGACGCAGCTCCCGGCGGGCCCCCCGCCCGTCTCCTCCGCCCCCACTCCCCTTTTAAACCGCGCCGAGCCCGGCACAGCCCAGCCCAGCGCAGCCGAGATGGGGCCGCGGGCGCTGCTCGCCCTCCTGGCGGCCGCCGCCCTGGCAGGTGAGCGGGACGGGGGGATGGAGGGGCTCGCTCCGGGTGGCCCCTCGGGTGGGGATGGCGCTGGGCGAGGGCTCCTCGGCTGCTCCGCCTGGATTTTTATCCCGGCACAGCATCTTTGCACAAAGACTTCTCGGTGCCGCTTCCTTACGGGGATTTTTGCCAGCCCGGTGCTTGACGCTGCGAGGCGGTGGCAAAGTAGCGGCTCTGCAGCTTTAACTAGCAGGATTTTTTATCTTTTTGCCCGCGGCATTAAAAACTAAAACCCCGCTGTGAAATGAACCTTAAGCACAATAGAATGATGTGATGGCTTAGCTCTGTAGTGTTTTTTATGCCTACTTACATCATTGCTTGAATGAGTCGGTGTCATTCTGGGCTGAGGATTTTGGCTTTAGGTCTGTTAGAAGTCTCCACACTTCTGGGAGACTTCTTGTGCWGAGACTGTGAGGGAGTTGACTGCTTTCAGGTGCCTTTATTGAAATCAGAGAGGGAGGGTGGAATATGGGGGGAAAGGACCCAAACACACAGTAGCTCACCACATTTACACCATAGATTCTATGGGGATTTGTTTCCAAATATTTTTCCCTGTTTGTGCCTTCAAACAGAGCAGGTACCTCTTTACATCCTTTGTGGCTCTCTTGCTTTCAAATGTTGTATCAGTGAAACATTGACTTCAAGAACTTTCTAGTAGTCCTGCAAATCAATATGCCAGAATTTTWGTGATCCTGCTTAGGAAGACACTGTGACATTTTGATGAGGGATGACACTGCACTGAGTCATCTGCATTGATGAAACAAAGCCATGTGGGGATTTCGTCAGGGACCCACCCGAAGATCTGTTCTAATCTTGGACATGCAAGCAGAAGCCGTGTGAATTTGTCCTGCATTTATCATCATTTTTCATGATATCCATCAACTCTCAGCACTTAGAAAAAATCAAATAATCTAATCCTACCTCCCTGGGCAGACTTGGTTCAGGAGGGTAGAGCATCCCCAGGGTTTTGCCCTCCTTTGTGGGGCTGTGGTTTGTTTTGTGGTGTGTTCAGGTGCGAGGTTTCCACGCTGGCACGTGTCCTGGCTTGGCTGTGCTGTGGAACCCCACAGTGTTCCCATCTGCTGCGTTCCTGTGAGCCCCGGGTGGGTGTCCTGCTGCCTGACCCTGCTGTCCCTGTGTGGACAGGGAGGTGGCCGTGTTGGCCAGCACCTTCGGGTGGCAGGTGGCCCCGAGGGAGCYCTTGCCAGCTGGCATGGGCTGGCACTGCCAGCACCTGTGGAAAGTGGGGCATTGCTGGCTCCCCGCTGCCTCCCTGGCTCAGCAGCTCCCTCAGTTGTTATTTCAGGCTCTGGCATGGACTRGGGGCTCGTTCTGTTTCTCCAGGCAGGTTCATTTGACATCTGCCCGATACCATCACGTTCTTCTGACATTGTTACATTCACGATGGCTTTCACTGCTAACCAAGTGAGCTTTTGAATGACACAGCAAAGGCAGTGGGGCCAACCGGACTTGGTGTTCCTGTGCCACTGACAGCGCCCAGGGGGTGGCCTCAAGCAGCAGGAGATGTCCAGGAGTTTGCTCTGTGCTTTGCCACATCACTGGGTGTCACTCACAGGAGATGRGCATCAGTAAAAGGACAAAATCAGACATTTGTCCCGGTGCCTGTCAGGCTTTCCCAGGGGCTGGAGGAGCAGAGGAGCCTCCCCAGGAAGAGGCAGTGAAGGGGCTCCTACCTATGCTCACCTGGGAGAGCAGCATCTCCCACTGTGGCATGGAGACAATGAATGCCTTTTTACAGATAACACCTTTTTAGGAGGAGCTTTGTCTCTCTGTCCCCTGCCCCATGTCTGTCCATCCTTCTCCCTGCACACAGCAGGGTGAGCATTATTTATATCCTGGGTTGGAAAAGGAGCTCAGAGCCTGCCTCAGTCAGTGCTGAACGCCAGGGATGGGGGAGAGGGTCGGCTCTGAGCAGCTCCATCTCCCCTCACACAGCACCTGGCACYGGGGGAATGCTGGGGGAGGATGCAGAGCTATTTTAGGGGAATCCCTTCTGTGCCAGCCTTGTGTGGGTTCCCTTCTCTGATGGCACTTGGGGAAGGGATGGGGGCTGGAGCAGCACATCCCCACATGTGCGTTTGGGGGAGCAGAGAGGGGATAACAGCAATGTCCAGAGCTGTTATTGTGTGATGCTCAGCTCTTAGACACTGAGTCARTGCTCCAGGGGATGTCTGCTTCCTCTGCAAGCACAGAGACTAAAGGTTGTGCTGCTTTAAATAGTGCAAGGCTCTGTGCTCCTGCTCTCCTCAGGGCAGCGTTCATTGTTGGGATGTCATCAGGTAAAACTGACCTCTTTTATGTGCACATGTGCTCTGTGCTCCTCTGTCTCACTGTCCCTGACCCAGCCAGAGAGAGCTGATTGTTGTATTTAGGGCTCTGCTGACCCCTGTAAGGCCTTCAGGGCTGCTTCTGCACTGTGTGGGAGCTCTCCAGAGCTCCAAGCCCTGCTCCCACACGCCTTTGTGGGGCTGGCAGAGGTGCTCAGCCTCACTCCTGGAAATCTGCAGGTGGCTGGGAATGGACAGTTTATTAACAACACAGCAGCCAAGATCATCATCCAGCTGGAGAGCTTGCAGCAGCCATCAGCACCGGGGTTTTGTTGGCAGCAGCTCCTTTCCAAAAGCAAATATCTTGGCCCAGGTGCAATAGAAGTGGTGTAAGGAGCTGTGAGTTACCCCATGTGTCCACGGGACAGAGGGACAGGGGAATGGGTTCTGCTGCTTCCTCCCAGAGTAGTTTTCTGCTGAGATTTGGGGTTTTTTGCTTATTTCTTGGAGCAATAACAGACCACTCAGTGAATGGAAATTTTCCTGTYYCTTCTGGCTCTCTCCTTCCTTCCTCCCTCGAGCCACCTCCAAGTGAGGCAGGATTTCTCCAGCAGGACTGRKACAGTAGCTGCTTTACAGCCTTGATGAACTGTCTCCTGTTGTCAGGGGGTGCACATGGAGCTTCTCCAAGAATCCAAAAGGTTCTTGGGGTGCAAACAGGCCTTGCTTGTTGGTTTTGACAATTTATTTTACCATCAAACAGATKCAACTACATGAGGACCTGATTTGAAGTAAAGTTCCATTTTGGAATTTAAGTGTGGCTTTCTTTGGTGTTGGAWTTTTTGTGGGTGGGACTATTTTTGGTGAATATTATTTTAGTGCCAGAAGCATTGCTGTGCCTCTCCTCTCGTGCTCTGCTGCGATTTCACACAGCTCTTCCGTCCAGATAAGGAAAGGGTTGATGTGGAATGTSCCTGGTTTAGTGACTGGTCAACCCAAATCTCAAGCTGCCTCAYTGGACCAATTTGGCTGAGGATTCCTGTCAGTGATGCTTGTATTAATGAGTCTGTGTTAATTGGTTTTTCTTGTGTATTAATTGGTTTTTCTTCCAGGTGCCAGCGTAGTTCCAGTGGAAAAAGACCACACTGAAGAAATGGTGAGTAGCTCCTTGTCAAAACAATCTCACAAAATATCACTGATCTGTCCTCCATGTTTTGTCTTTAAACTCTCAGGGTGATGCTTTACCTTTTTCCTGAAAATTGTGGCAAAATTGTTGAAAGCTCATATGGAGCTCGGAGTGCCTTTAGCTGTCAGGAGATGTGTTTGGTGGAARTGGGAGCTGGCTCTTGTGTCACTGTGGTACCTGTGAAACTCTGCCTTGTCCAGCTGCTTGAAAAGTGATCTGAAACATTCCACAGTGCCTGTTATTGTAAACAGTGAGGTGACAGCGTGGAGGAAAGGTGAAATGTTTACAGTTACAATATTATCACCAACTGTGTAACAGATTTCCTAATGTAGCCTTTTGTTCCTCCCCATGTGAGTAAATCCATGCCACCAGGGGCTCTCAGACCCTTCACCCTGACACCAGCCCCTCTGCACTGTGATCATTTAGATCAGTAAACACCTGATAATAACCAAAAATAGTTAAAAGACTAAATGGCTCTAAAAATGTTTTATTGTCTCCTCCCAGTCATCCCCACAGATTGTCCACCTGAGGCTCCCCCTGCAAGCAGAGCCCTTGTTCACACCCACAGCTCCAGCACTTGAAAATCATTTTATACACAGGAGCTACTTTGGCGCTGCTTGGGATTAGAGCACATTGTGTGACTTGCCTAAATCAATCCATTTTCTCTGCTTCCAGAAATTCAGATCCTGTTGAATGTTCAGTGCTAAAAAGCAGGCAGGGCTGAGAGCCCCCATACATGAGAAGGTGTGGAGTGTATCCTTCACAGAGGACACAGAGGTGTTTAATTCATTGGTAACCCCAAACTGCCTTTGCAGCATCCTTGTTTGGACAGATCTTACAGGATAATCCTCATTCTTCAATGTGTGTTTGGTTGTTTATTCTATARCAGACACATTGTTTTTAATTTAATATTTTAAAAGGTACAGAAGGAGCCTGTCACCTCTGCAAACACAAGGGGATATAAAAACACCCTGTGCCTGTTCTCACTGCTGTGGGAGTGAGGAGCAAAGCCCAAATGCACAGGGTTACTCAAAGCTCATTAATAACAGCCTGAACTCTGATTTTAAGCAAGCTGTTCTACCAGCAGGGTCAGAAGTAAAATTCCCATTTTTGCCATGAGGATTTTTTCTCCCRTTTTGTCTCTCCCAGGTCACCCGGTGCATAGTGGAGGTTCTGTCCAACGCTCTGTCTAAGCCAAATGCACCCCCCATTAATCCTGAGTGCAAAGAAATGCTGAAAAAGAGTAAGTACAGCATTACCTGAACTCGTGAAAGGAATTTGGTGCATGGCTTCTCTCCGGTGTTGGAGCTGGTGAAACCTGTGTCTCCAAATTGCAATGTCAAAATTCTGTTTTTACCTTCTGTTCAGTCTGTTTCACTCAGACAACAAACAGCCTGACCTGGGAATTGTCAGGGATTCTTGGATGGCACTTCTGGCTCTCTTTAAAACACCTGGAGAGTCTGAGAGGACTTGACAAACTCTTTAGGTAGCCTGAGAAGACGAAGCTTAACTTTGCAAAGCATCAGATTACTTTAATACTTTTTTTTTCAGTCAATTTTAAAAAACTTTTTAAATTTGCTAAAAATCCTRGTGTTTTAGAGTGACTTGAAATAGGTGGTTGTCTTTTTTTGTGAACAAATATCTGTGATGGGCAAGGCCTGGCAGTCAAAGAACTGAACACAACTCCAGATCCCATGGATTTTTAATGGGAACGAGAGGTGGCTTAATTTAGTACTAAAAATGTGATCACAAAAAAGCCAAAAATTATTCTGGAAATKCCAGGAAACTTGCAGGAAATTCCCAGAACTTCTAAAATGCCTGGAAGTTAGTTCATCCTTTTCCAGGCAAGCATACAAGAGTAGCAAACTACTGATTTTAAAACCAGACTTAAGAAATCAATTCTGTCCAGATTTCCTTGGTGCCTTGGGGATAAATGAACTTGGATAGAATTTATAATAAATATAACTTGAAATAAAATTTCAGTGGAGGGTTGATTACTCCATGATGCTGCTTTTGTTGTTGTAGGTGATAAAAMTGACAGAGAGAGAAGCGAAAATAAAGAACCTGAAGTGAGGTATCCCAAAGATGCAGCAGAGATTGATAAAATAAAGATTGGGAGCATGGAGAAAGAGCAAAGCCAGGCAGAAGTGGAGTCAGAAAAGCACATGGCAGGAGGTGCTGAGGAGAAACTGGCTCGTGAGGAAGGTAAAAGCCAGGAGGAGGAGGTTGGACACCACTCAGCCACTGAGGATGAAACCTTTCACTCYGAAATCAAAAAGCACTATCAGGAAATTGGGAGAGAGGAGGAGAGGAAGTACCACAGTGAGGAGGAAAGCAAGGAGGGCGAGTGCTGTGAAAATGGAGAGGCTGCTGTTGTCAGCAAGAAATCACGCTCAGAGAGCCTGAGCACCGAGGAGTTCCGGGGTGGGAATGATCCGAGCCCCAGGGGCCGCTGGCACCTGGAGGAGGGAATGCAGAGCCCTTACAAACAAATCCGGGAAGAGGCAGAGGAAGGAAGGAGTGAGAAATACCACCAGGAGTCTCAGGAACGCGATTTCTCCCGCCAGCAGGAGCGCGAAGACTCCGAGGAGAGCGAAGAAACCGAGGTGGAGAAGCGACCCTACAACTCCAAAGGTTACCACAGGAAGCACAGAGTGGGTGACTCCTCTGAGGAGAAGAGGGGACACGGTGGGGACAGAGAGGAGCCAGCTSGGGGATCCCACCCAGGGGAGAGGTGGAACCGCCGCCAGAAGCATCAGGAGGGCTCTGAGGAGAAGGGAGGCTCTCCTGAGGAGCTGCGGGAGGAGAGCCCTGCAGGGCAGGGCAGCGAGGAGCACGGGCACAGCTGGCAGCACAGCCAGGAGAGCAGGGAAGAGGAGAGCAATGAGAAACGGCCTGAGGAGAGGAGACACCGCGATGGAGCGCGCCGTGCCCAGGGGAGGACGTACCTCGAGGATGAAAATGAAAATGAGGAGGAGCTGGACAGGTATCTSAGCAAGGAGAAACAGCACCGCGCTGCAGGGAGATCCCGCCTGTGGAACAAGGAGCAGGAAGGGTCCCAGAAGGCTCGAGAGCACAAGGGACAGGCCAGGAGGCACTACAGCACTGAGGACAGCCTGGAGGAGGAGGAGGAGGAGGAGGTGGAGAAGAAGCACCGCAGCAGTGACCGGGTGGAAAATGAAGAGGAGGAAAGGTACGCGGAGAGGGAGGAGTACAGACGGCGTCTCCCTGCAGAGAAAGAGAAGAGAACCGCAGCCTCCTACAGGCCTTTCTACCCGCTGCTGTGGTGGAAAAGCCGGCACCTGGACAAGAGGGACGGTGCAGGGGAGCAGCTYCTGGAGGCCAGGGAGGAAGGCAGGCCTGCTCTGAGTGAGAAGAGTCTCTTCCCTGACTACAGTGACTATGACTGGTGGTCAGAAAAGCAAATCCAGAGCGCCCTGAAGCACAGGCGCAGCGAGAAGAGGAACCCCAAAACGAACAGGTACGGCGTGGAAAGGCAGTACAGCAAGGTGGATCAGCTTGCACAGCTTCTGAACTACAGGAAGAAGTCAGCTGAGTTCCCAGAGCTGTACAGCTCCGGGGAAGACCTGAAGAAACGTCACCTCATGGGGAACGACAGGAGGAGCCTAAACCAGAGGGCCCTGACGGAAGATGAGGTATGTGTGCAGCATTTCTCTAAAAAGCTCAGGCAAGCACACTTTCTAATCCATTCCCAAGGCAGCTGGGAAAGTGGGCATGGAAAAACACAGACAACATTAAGTCATGTTTTGAGAGTAGATCTTCAGTGATGGAAAAATCTGGGGGTTTTTTGGTCAGTGGAGTTGAGTTGGGTGAACTAACCCTGGGCATGGTTTGTGAGATAAAGACACAGCTTCTGTCTGCTGCAAGACAGGAGGGGAAAGCTTTTATTCCTCTTCAGGCCCTGCCTCTCTGGGCTCTCACAGACCCATAAAACAAAGATGCCATTTCATAGAGCAGAGGGAAAACAAGCAAACATCACTGGGGCTGCTTAAAATACAGAGCTGAAAGTGAGTTGGGTGTTGAGAGTGAAATCAGCTGTCTGCTGACTTCCCAGCTGAAATTACAGACAGAACCTGACTTGCACCTCCAAGTCCAATTTGTGTGGTGTT
>NW_026623927.1:128901-157931 GCF_030028575.1 Malurus melanocephalus | reverse complement strand
GTTAATGATGTGTAAAACACTCTCTSTTTTCACAGGAAAAGCAGCTGGAAAACTTGGCCACTATGGATCTGGAGCTGCAGAACATAGCAGAGAAGATTAACAGCCTCAGGAGAGGCTGAAGGTGTCCTCGCAAACCTGTGCTTTGTGGTAAATTCACTGCCACTGGATTGCTGTTTGCCCTAAACCCAGGAAATTCTATTCACTGTCCACTCTCGTGTAGTGATTTACACAGCTGAAAGTGTCTTTCATTTGCTGTTACGCTCCTGAGACCTGAATGGCATGAATTTTAGTAACATAACCTTTCATGTGGGCAGGTATTTTTAATATGCTTTTGGAGACAATTGTGTTAGTGTTCTTCAGGAATATATTTGTCTGAGTTTGCAATAATAAAAACCATTGATCTTGGACCAAATCTTCTCCTTGTTTGTGTGACTGATGGGATTGTCTCAGAGGGAGCTGAGTCAGATTGTGCACCAAGTATTGATGCTTCACCAGTATCTTTTCAAAGTGACAAGGAGCCCACCTGTGCATTTTGTTTGCCAGTTTGCATGAGAGGGAAGAAGGRATTTGAAATCTCAATAATGATTTGTTTCTTTATTGTTTTTCTCTGCACTTTACAAGGATTATGGCACATTTGAAAACTGGGATTCAGTGACTATGTCAATGTCAATGGTGGTGAAATGCAGCCAGTTTGGCTTTGATCCRAATTAACTCATCGGGTGTTCCAACACTGTTTATTTCTCAAACTSATCTATTAAGCAAATCTGCTTTTTCCATGTTACTGTTTTTATGGTCACAGTATCTTGGATAAGCAGCCATCTGGAATGCAGAGATGGTGGAATCCTCTCCATTTACTGGAGAAGTAGGAGAAGAAAAGAGAGAAGATAAACTTCCCACACAAGCAGAAAAACAACACTGGGAAGTTTACAAAAAGCAGAGGTYGATAAAACCTGAAGCTGTAGTGTAGCTGCTCTCCTACCTGCTTTTTACACAAAATACAACCCATTTTGAGCTAATGATGCCCTGAAAAAGCATTACTTGATCAAAATACTGACCTTTACAGCTTTATCAAATCTGATTGCTTGGCCCCAAAGCTCCAGAGTCTGCCTAGKCAGTCCTGACACCAATGAGGGAGTTCTCAATGTAGCCAAGCCCTGCTGGCCCTATGAGCTGCCACTGGGGGGAAACCAACAGAGTATTGTCCTCTTAAAGCCTTTCCAAAAAGAGGGAAAACTAAGAGAAAGAAGATGAATCTCATTAGGGAAAACACCCTGTAGTTTAATTGAAATGGCAAATGCAGTTAAAAAAATTAATAAAAAAAGCCAGACATCTGAAAGATCCAACAGTAGAATAAATATATGTACACATACAGCAGTTTTCAAAATAGGAATATCTTAAAAACATACAGCAACTCTTAGGAAAATGACAGACAATACTAATAGAGACATTCTGTTTAAATATTCAATATTTTAATTTAAGAACATGCACTTGCTCTTCTCTATTATTTCAGGAAAATAATTGACTCATGCTGTAAGCATGGGGTCATGTCTARTACTAGTTTTCTCTTTTTATTATTCCTTTGGAAAAAAAGAAGTGTATGATTTGTGCTATTCATTGTATTTCTTTAAACTACTGAATGCAGCTGAATTCTGTGTCCCAAGTGGGAGCAGATCACCACATGGAATTCTTGGGAGAATTCTCTGAAGCCTTTCTGGAAGTATGGAAAGCAAATTTGGATGCGTTGATTCTGACTCGACCTTTTAAAAAACTACATCATATTCAGATTTGGCAACAAACAAACAGAATGCCTCCACTGAGGCGTCATCTTCTCTCCTTTTTGAAGTTCCTATGAGTTCATTGGGATGTTTGCTCCCAAGGGTTTTCCTTCCCCTCCAGATGATGTGAACTGGATACAGGACAAGGAAGCAGGACAATGCACCCTCCCCTGCAGTTCTGCTGCTTTTTCTGACAGATGCACAACAGGCACAGCCCTGTGCTGTCAACAGCACTCAAAAGAACTTGTTATTTCACTAAGACTCCTGAGATCTAAACCACAAATCAATTCTTCAAATGTTAACAAGGAAGGTCTTGAAGTTTGCATCTTTTAGATGATGGCTCCTCCATCTTCRGTGCTTCTGAATTACTGCAATCAGGTTTGCCCTTATCCAAGAYGACAGTGATGCCAGACAAGAGGTACCCTCCACCTCCACTCATGGTCAGCTTTGGATGGCTTCGATCGGGTAAAACCTTCCAAACAAACAAACAATAGCAATAAACCAYACCCCACAACCAGCACCTGTAAAAATCCMCTCTCTGTGTGCACATCATTGTGTMATTTCAGCTTACRGGGTWGGATGTAAATTTTTTTCCCAGTTGCAACAACAAACAGCCATTTGGGAAATGCATTTATCTTTAAAGGATCTGCAGATCAGAATCCAGTTAGAGAAATCCATACTAACACAGGCTGCTGCCTCATGGCAKTGCCAGCAGAATTACAAAGCCAAGGTTTGAGACACATGCAAGTGCCATTATGTGCTCAGAAGTGAGGCACTCTGCAGGAAAGCACAGCTGCTCCACAGACCAGCCTGCAGTAATTCTGTGCTTTCCCGTTCTGTCCCTGTCACCTTTCTGCAGCCACCCTCAGGGTCAGACACAGCACTGAGCCCCCCTTTCAGCCACATTCCACTTTCCTTTCAGCTGTGCTTCCTCCTTGCCCTGASTGGCACTGCAGGGCTCAGAGGTTTCACTGCAGGGCTGTTCTCACTGCAGATGGACACAGGGAGCCTTGCCAGGCCCACCTCATGTGGACATCTGGGAATTACAAACCCGGTCCCTTTGCTACAAATATTTCAGCAAATGTTCAATGAAACGCTTTGTAAGAAAGTATAAAGYCTTTCCAGAACACCCCCTGGTCCTGGGCAGAACAAATGCCTGATACATTGTGTCATCAGCCCAAATCTCCCCCTATTTTCAGGAAATGTTTTGCTCCCCAATATTCTCATGGTTTTGGCATCACTGCCATCCTTACCTGGTAGTTCCTTAGCCAGGTTTCAGACAGCTTCAGGTTAATGACTCCACCTCTTTCTCTCAGTTTGGTGTAACATTCTAACAATGGCTTTAAAAAAWCCAAAGAGGAGGTTACACAGAATAGCATCAAACTGTAACATCTTAGCATAAATAGMATTGAACTRTAACAGCTGAAGTAACATCTTGATTTACCTCTTTATACTGGCAGTAGACAACAAAAGGTCTTGAAGGAGCAACAAATTCCAATAAAGAAAGTAACAAGGGTGTGGGATGAAACTTGCTGGCTACAATCAAGCTGCAAAAGAAGTTTCAGCACATTAGTTGTTTGCTTCTCAAACCTCATCAAGTGACATTTCCTCCCACTTAGCACAGCAATCAATTACAGCTTAAAAGTGTTTCCTCAGCATGTTTTCATTGCTCTGACAACTCCCCAAATATAAAAACAGATCATGACTTCCTATTGGCATAATTAAGAGGCTGAAGCACTTGTTCCCCAAAGGGCAGAATATTGAATGCACTGCAGGAGCACTCACTTCAGCTGTCTTGGGCTCTGCAATAATTCTTACAACCTAAAAAAAATGAAGGCTGCTTGATCTGCCCAAGACCATTTTCCAAACAAAATTTAAATTTTGTGACTGCCAAATGTTGCTTAGACTGTAACCTCAGTCATTACTCTTTTGAGTAGTCTTTATTAAATAGTTCTATATAAAAGGAATATTTAAAGAGAGAACTAACCCTTAATAGGCACGAGTAAAAAGCTTTCAAAAAGAAATTATGTCCTTGATAATTTAAAGGCTTCATATTTTATTCTCCATCCTCATTTTAACATCATAGGATAACTTGGATCTACAGATGGTTGAGATTCTCCACAGCTGCCTCCACTTTTAATCCAARAAAATCACTGCAGAACTAGATGGCAAGGAATGGTTGATAATTAGTCAATTAGTTAATAAGTGGTGCTTGTGCAGAAAGAAAGGCCTAATTACATTCCCTCTCCAGTGTAGAGACTACCTGAGATACCCCATCAATTAACATTTGTTTTCCAAGGGAATGTGCAGCACTGGAGCACAGTTGAAGTCACCTGATGAAAGGGCAGTAAAAACTGATGTTCAATTTTCTAAATACAASAGAGATAAAGAGGTGAGATATTTCCTTTGCATTGTTCCCACTTCAGTTGTTTGCCAGCCATGGCCTTGCAGACCTTTTACTTCAAATGGAAACCTCTAAAGAATTGTGCTCCATCATGAACCAAGCAGGCCATAAAGGAAAGGCTTGGAATGCTGCACTGGCACTGCCAGGGGCTCTGCCAGACAGCAGGAAAGGAGTGAGGGATGAGAGACTGGGAAAATCAAATGCTGCTCTTTCATATGGCAGCACAGATTGCTGCCAGCAGGGAGCCTGGCCAGGCACAAAATAAATGCAGTGGGTGATGAGGGAGCAGGAAGAGGCAGAGGAAGGGCAGAGGGAGGGAGGTGTCTCATTCTGAACACATRGAGTGTCTATAAACCAATTTCTGTTTTCATAGTGTCAGAAAATTGTCACTCTAAAGTCTTCTTTAAAAGAATACCAAATACCCAGTGARTAYCTTCCTTTTTCCCCCTCAGTGGCCTAACACCAGACCTCAACTCTCATTAAAGGAATTGAACAAACAGGTCCAGTATAAACAGTGTTTTACCACACAATAGCATAGAAGACTGAAATTTTACTGAAATGGTATCTTCTACATTCAGTAATAAATACAGTTAAATTCAGGACCTCAAAAATTCATTCTCCTAAAGTTGGTATCCACCTTCACCYAATGAACAGCTTTTTTTTATTCTGCCAGTAAGCCCCAGTCTTTCTCCCCACCTCCAATGTTAACCAGCTTTTTCCCTATCATTTCCCTTCTTCTCTCCTGCAAAATCAAACCAAACCCTTACTTCCCCTGCCTGCTTCTACTCAGGTACAGAGTCATTAATTTGCAGCACTTCTTTATTCCATGCCAAGGTTTTTATGTTATCCTGTGGTTCTTGGTCTCAAGGAGCAGTGGCTATTAAAAGCAGATGATTGAAGAAAGGGGATCATGGCTCAGCCATTTGGGACAGTGCTCTCAGGCACCATMAATTCTCTTTACCCCCATCATGATGAAGCCTTCCTGAAGCAAGGAATCGGTCAACCCTTCAGGAATGTCATTTGTTACAGCTCTCATGCATTACAAAGGACAACAGGAGGATAAAAGTGATTGAAAACAAATAAACAAGAGACAAATAACAAATAGGCCTCCTTGAACTCAACCAATGAACGTATTATTTTACACAAAAGGAAATACCAAGTGAAGTCAGATATTAATTTTGCCTTTGCCAGACCATGCACAGACATTAATTACAATGATGGGTGCAGGAGACAGCAGTGAAACCAACACTGCCACCCTTCAGCAAGCACAATGGTCACATCCACAGGCACTGCCAGACAGATGTGCAGTTTTTACAAAGCTCCTTTGAAMATTTCACTGCTTCAGAGAACACAGAATGACCTGCTTATGTATATTTATAAACTCTATCACTTATTAAGCTACATGAGGTATATGAATGAGCATGAATTAAAACATTTCCTAGTAAAAAACACAAAAATTATATATGTGCATTTAAAAACAACCAGCAAATGGGCAGTAAAACGTATCCAACAAAACAGCTTTATTCCCAGTGAACTCTTTGGAGGAAAAAAAATTACTATGAATGTTATTAAATTAAGTAAACTAAAATTACTTTGTTAACTTGAATCGCTTCAGCAYTTGCTAAGAACACAGTGAAAAAGTCACAACCACCAAATGCTCTCACATGATTGTGGGGCTGAATTTCTAGGAATGGATTTAATTCATTTGTTTTAAATTTATGATATTCAATCTTTATGCTAAATTGTTCCTCGGGAATAACTGATCCTGGCAAAAGCAGGTAAAATAAAGTTATCTGTTTTTTTTTTCCTGTGCAAGAAAGATGAATTTCTAAAACAATCCAACCAATAAAAAATGCCAGATCAGTTCCACTTTAATAAACCTAAAACCTCAGGTTCTACTTTGCTATTTAGAGTCCTGTGGTTTTCTTGGCAGTCATTTTGTATTAGATTCTACCTGGGATGTGTTTTAATTTGGATTTTATTTTTTTCATTTTTATTTTAATATTTGCTCATCATTAATTGACTTTTAGATCATTTCAAGCCATTTGAAATGAATAAAAGAAAAAATCTAAACCAGGCAAGAACTAACCAAGGCACATTCATTTTTCTTGCTTGTCCTGTACCCTCTGTCATTGGCATTGTTGCTGTTCCTGGTTGCTGTTTCCAGTGAATTGTTCTTATCTCAACCTTTACCTTTTGTGTCTCCAGTTCTCTGCTCCAATCCCATGGCTCCCATRGGCTGGGGTGTTTCAGCTGGAGCTGTAAATTGGGGAATATCACTCCCAAACTATGAGAGCTCTAACCAGACTCACCCATCAGCATTCTTCTCTCTCAACAGAGCAGCAGCTTCTAGCAGCTTTTTTCTTCTCTCCCACTGTTTCATTTGCTTTTCCCGAACCTTTGAACAACAAAACAAACAGCTGGCACTTTAACTGGTAATTACATATTGAATCATTATTGCATGGCCTGAGTTTTCTTTTTTTGAATCTTAATATAAGACAGAAGATAACTCCCAGAGCTCCACTTTAACACCTGAATAAGCTGCATTTCAGCAGGTCTGAGTCAGACAGCAGAATTTTATATACACAGGCATTGTGAAACTTGAACAGCCACAATAAATATACTTACATTTTCTTTACTTTCTTTTTCCTTGTTCTCTTTAAATTCTCCATCTTCAGCATTAATGTCCATTGTGTCTTGCTCTTCTGTTGGATTGATCTCCATAGCTGTTTCAGTAGTAGGTTCCTCCTCTGTTTCCTGTAGGGAAGGCTGTTTCTCCTCAGCCAATCCATTGCTTTCTTCTTCCATCAGTGCATTATCCTCAGAGTCTGCAGGCAGAGTCTCTGTCGTCAATGTCCCAGAGAGGAGACTCTGCACTTTGCTGAGAGGAAATTCATGAAGGTTATCAAAGAAAGCTTTGGGAAATCCAAAACAGCTGGTGGCAGCTCTAACAGGTCCTCCTCCTGGGTACATCTGAATGATGGATCCATAGCCTGTGGGAGGGAAAGAATCAAAACACATTGGAAAGCTGSAATTCTTAAAAGTTTAGAAGTCTTTCTAAAATGCTATATTTAAATTGCCTGTAATTAATCCAGCCATCAAGTTTAACAAACTGTGGAAATGTGTCTCACAGTAGAAAACCTTTACTCAAAGGACAACACTTACTGAAACTCAAAAGGACCAGGTAATTCAGAATATTTGTGTATTAAATATGTATTTAGGATTAGCTCATAACATGTAAGTACTGACAAACTGTTTAAAAAGCTAGTTTAATTAATAATTTAAAGATGAATTTTTTACAGTTTCTGTTACTTATTTATGGAGTTGCTTGGACAAAACCCAAAAATTAATTTAAACTGCCTTGTTAGGCCAAGAATTTCTTCAACATCCAGGCTCCAAAGGCAGAGCAGTGAGATGTTAAACACACTAAAARTAAGTTTTTAATAATTACGCTAAAATTGTACCTTATTTACTTCAAAAAGTAKCCCTATGGCCAAGAGTTGCTGAAACAAAACCAATTTGTAGTAAAATTGYCTATGTGCTTCCCAGACTGTGTGCACATCACATTACACTTCCTACCTTTCTGGAATATAATTGTCACCTTTGTCTGGTATCTTAGAATAATAAAACTGATTAACTGAGTTTGAAAAACAAAACAGGAGTCAAACTTCTCCTAGAATATGCTCAAGAAAATGTCCCATACTTTCAAAATACACATTCAATCTGGTGCAGTGAACAAGAGGAATGGCAACATTTCCAGTGCTGTCTGAATTCCTGTTTTCTGCCATTCACTTTTGTGCAATTCCAGGTGTCTGGGAAGGATCTCCATACAAGGTCCCTAAAGCTTTTTCTGGACTCAATGTCATTATGCTAAGAGAGGAACTAAAATAGATCTACATATAAGGCTTTCAATTTAATAAAAATTAATTATATAAACAATTACAATGAAATTATTTTTTATGGTTTTTCAAGTAATGAAAAAGAAATCCAACTGATGCAAAATGCAACTTTTTCCAATGGAAGAACAGGTCCCACTCTGAATGCTGGAGGTGGTAAAACTAGATTTAAAAAGTCTTATGAAGTCCTGCCTTTYAGCAGTGTCACACAGATGTGGATTAAAGTCTCCCTTGATGTGTGCATGACTAAGGTTTGACTCACCCCCCATTCTCTCCATCACAGCTCCCAGCACCAGGCCCGAGCACGTTTCCATGACAATCATCTTGTTGCCAGCGTGGATGTTTCCCAAAGTCAACATCTGAGCCAARGTGTCGTATCTCAGGTGGCTGGAAGACAAAAGAGGGGTTTAACAAATATTAAAGTTTTCTCAGAGATACTGCCTACTAGCTCAGGAGCATGCCAAAAAAAAAGGTGCATTACAGCAGATTTTCAGGAAGAGCATCAGTGACCTTCACCAGAAGTTTGAACATGAAGAAACTTATAATTAAACATCTGGTAATGAAGAAGAACTGGAGCCAACAAGAAATCAGACAGGAGAAGCAAAAGCAGGATATGCAGTAGGGTGCACATATCAAAGTGGACATCTTGTGCTGTGCCAGTCAGACAAAATATTTTTTGAAACTTGTTTGTTTGATTTTCTCAGACATGTCAGCTTTGTAAAGAACAAATGGTATGAATACATTTCCTGGTCCAAGAATGCATCCCTTGTGATTTTAACCCATATTGCAGCAGCTTGCACCACCTGCAGTCCTGGACCAAAACCCAWGCACTGAAGAGATTCAGTCACAGCTACACAAATTACAACTAATCTTTAATAGTAAAATAAAGCCAACTGACAGAGATGGTGGAAGGGGAAGGAAAAAAGTTTGAAAAGCCTTAAATAATTTGTATTTAAAGATTTTAAATCTTAGCTCCATTATTACTACATTAAAAATCATGTACCAGTCCACCTTTAGGGTCTGAACAATGTATCTCTGAGTTTAGGTGAGTAAAAATCAAACAGGGCCAGATGCCTGTACTCATGGCCCCCTCTGATTCCTAACTCCRAAGTTAACCACAGGTTTTTAAACTCTGGAGACTTCTGATTGAGGATTTTGAATCCCYAACACATTAAAGACAACAATTATTGCTTCTGCTAAGTGACTGGTAATTTTGATTACTGAGCCAGAACACAAAGCAGTTGYGCCACCAGCCAAAGCAGGTGAGAGAGATGCTTGAAAATGCAAAGAAGCTCTGTCTGCACAGGTAATTAGCAAGGTGGTCGTGACAGAGAAATGGTAAAAGCTGGTGCTGCAAAAGAGTTTTCCTGTTTGCTGCAATATTCATTCATCTTCTGTACCATATTATTTTTGATTAACTTGCAATCGTTGTGTTCACAGGAAAGAAAAGAGAAGRAAGGTGAATACCACATACTTTGGTACAGCACAGGTATTTAAAAAGTATTGAAGTATTCTTTCTGTTATAATTTATAAAAATGAAACAAAGTGAAAACTCACTTAATTTTTCCAGGTTCCCTTGCGTAATACATGGTTGAAAGGATGCGAGTGGATGGTTTCACAATTGTAATAACTGCCTCATATCTGTAACAAACACATAGTAAGAGTCTGATTTTAATCTCAACAATTTAGAGAATTACCAAGTACTTTCCACAGTTTAAAATTCACTTACTTTTTYTTCTTCTTCTTTATGTATTTATCTTGAGCAAATTCTGTTTTGTCTCTGAATGTTGTACTGTTCTCTATTAACTGTTGAACTATTTCCTTGGAAGAAACAATTTATTTTTGTTACAGCTAGCATTTATTTCTCATTCATTCCATATACAGTATTTTTTTAAACAAACACTGAAAATATTTTCTTCCAGTAGAGGCATGTATAGCATTAACTTCTCCTGACAACAATGGCAAAGTAAATTTCTGTTAATCAACATGAAAAGTGAGGCACCACACTGACTATGTATGGGAATTTAATAATATAGTTTTACATAACTGTGATAAATGAAAATGCTTATCCTGGAATATTCAGTAATATTTAGTTTAATCCAACTCCCTCATTGGGTCACTTTTGATTTCAGCATCTCTGAGGGTRTCTTTTTCCCCTGTTTCATGCAGTTCCTCTCCTCTGCTCTAGGTAATCACCAGATATCTCCCTCACTCCAGCAATTTTTCAGTCTCACAAAATGTGCTTTACTCCTGTACCAAATCCTTGCACAGTGTCCAACTCCTTAACATTTATTATTTCCTGCAATACTTCTCCTGACTTTTCCTTCTCTAGCTCCCAGGTTTTCCCAGAATTCCAATTTTGGTTTCTTGGTCTCCTTGTTCYAATGTCTTTGCCAATCTATCTCTTTTTCATGTTTTCACATTCCAGCTGGAAGGATCATTAAGACCTCCAACAAAACCAAACCAAACAGAACTTTCCTTGCTCAGGGTTTGTTTCCATGACTGCAACACAAGGACAAATGCTGCTGTTTTGGGTTCTGTGATCCAAGTAGTTTAGCTGCTAAAATTATGGGTTCTATTAAACCTGGTGGGGGAGGAATGACAAAAGGAACGTTTTTAATTTGGACACTGCACCTCCCATTGCACTTTAAAAACCTGCTCAAAAACCAGAGTGATGCAAGTACTCCTCACTCCTATTGCTGCTTTCCAGGCCATTGTTTCTTCCAACACTTAACATGTGTCAGTAGTGAACCAGCATTTCTTTCTTTTTTTTTTGCTTTATTCCTGGAAAAAAATAAATGCAGTGTCTGGGTTGTATCTTGTTTTGTAGGGTTTGTTTTTTTTTTGTTCCAGTAAAATTTACAGTGATGAAGCTGGGAAGAATCCTGCATCACCAAGACATGCCATTCACAAACAGGAATTCAGATTTTAGCAGACATTTATGGAGGAACAAGATCTTTTACTGCTAATGTAAAATGCTAAAATGAATACTCAGGTACAGTTCAGAAACCAGAAGTAATAAAAGCACAGGAAATGCATGGCACAGGCACGTTGAGGACATGGCATAGGCCAGGCTGAGTGATCTTCTGCCATGGATAATGCAAACAGATAAAAACCATCAAAGCTATCAGCCTGATTAGTACATTCATCTCCAAGAGATAACACAACCAGCAGCACAACCATGGAAACAGAAGCACCATTCCAAACACCTTGGACCCAGGAGGGCAAGAGCAGARTAACTGCTCCAAAGAGCAGCACCAAACAGCAAGATGCAAACAGGAGATGAACTTGATGTAAGCATGAGCAATTTCCTGTTTTTGGTTTACTCTTTCTAATAAAGACGAGAGAGAATTTTGCCTGACAGCATCTGCAGAATAGAACTGCTGCAATGCTTCATTGGATTCAAGATGGCTCAAAGATCCCTTACTTTATGACAAGGTGCAGGGTTAAATACCAACCCCTTTTCTAACAGGAACAGAACAGATCTCCTGGGAACACTCTTAACTTTCCAGGTACTGATAAGGCACCAGCATCACCCTSTCAGGCAGGCACTGCCTACAGGCACACTGAGAGTTCATTGGTTACACAGTGTTATTTGGTGAGACTTCATTGTTTGGCCACAATCCTTTCCTACATCTTTGGTAGTTTMATTATTGCACAATTTTAATACATCTGTAATACAGAAGTAGTTATCTTGAACCATATACCTGAGAAAAATTAAATTATGATTATGTGAGCTGTACTTTTTTACGTTATAACTTCTGATGTCATAAATATTAATACTTTACTCTCTACTGACGAAGTTGCCAACCTTACATAAAGTTTTCTCTGAAAACAGCCTTAGCAGTTTTGTAAAACCAAGAAACATGACTGGACCAGAAGAGCAGAGAAAAAGCACTGAAATCTATGCACAGAGAAAAAGAATATCCTCTCTCAGAAACTAAAATATAACCATCAACGTAGCACAGAAATGACACCAAAACCTTATTTTTACCTGTCCTTTAATACCCTTGTCCTTCAAAGCCTTTATGTCATCATGAGTCAGTTTCTGAGACTTCCCATCATCAACTATGTTACGATTATCTGTCCCTGCTTCCTTTGTTTCTAAAGGAAAAGGACACAGATTTGTAAAATCTAGCTCTCAGTAAGTGGGAGAAACACATKATTTTAGTTTCACAGAAGGCAGATTTCTCGTGGTTAAACACACATTTTTCATGGCCTTACGGTGTACAGCCTAAGCAATGAAATATGTGAAGTAATATGTGAAGTAAACCTTAATAATAAATAAAATCACCCAGACTAAGGGTCAAATTTTCTCCCACATKAAAAAGCTAATTTGTTACAGGACTAGTGAAACAACTGATCAAGACAAAACCATGCACTTTTAYGGCAGAAAGAATATAAGTAACATGAAGTTAACGAAATGATTAATAGAAAGCTTTCCCAATTTCTTTGGTACCATCAAAGAAAAAAATTAATTTGAAATAGTTTTTCCAACTGTCAGTCCTCTGAGATACCTGTGGTAGTCTCTTCCAACCCTTGCTTTGGCTGGAGGTTTCCACCACTGGTTACTTCAAATGTAGTTCCATAAATATGTCCGATGGCATTATCCAGGTAGAACCACTGCTTCTCAAAAATTATTTTTCTGAAATAACAGAAAAGGCAATGATACTTAAAGCATTATTTTTACTATATCTGAAAACCACCAGAGTTGAGCTTAAACCATGGCTTTATATATGACATTTTCATCTATATCCTTGAAGAAGAGCAGGACAAGCATAAAGAATGAAATTAACCACAAAGCCCACATTAAACTGAAACTGGTCAGGGAAAGAACAAAGAATTCAAATAGATGATACAGGAAGAAGTTTATTTTCAGTTCAAAATAATTTTCGGATGACAGATAAAACAAGGCTGTGGCACTTGTCAGTATAATTTTTGACAGAAGAAGTCAGAAGTGCATTAAATCTCAGCTGAATCACGCAGAGTAATGCAAAAAGACGAGCATGAACCTGTACTTTGCAGAGCTTCACTGAAATAACATTTGCCAAAAGAYTACGAAGAAAACAGACAGCAGAGTGTGTCTTGTAATCCCAGAAATGTTTGCTTAAAATAAAAAGATTTTACCATCTCTTTCATTTTGCTTGCACTAAGGCAGGTTTGCCCTTTACCTTCCTCACACAAAGCAGGATCCACATACTTTAATTTCCAGGCTGACCAACAAAAGCTGCCTTGCTATGCCTGGAAATACCAATCCTGGCAAATGAAACAGGTCCCAGGATCTATGCCACACTCACATTCGAATCCAAACTTGCCAACACGAGCCCTAATTATGCAAATTATACTCATCACTAATTCTGAAGCACAGCAAAAAGGCTGAGTTCTTTGTTACTTCTTTGTTACTGATTGAAACATGCAGTGTATGCATATATTTTACATGTGGTATTATTTGAATCTGCAMGTATGCTCCAGAATTTCAACAAAATTTTAAATGAAAACTTAAAGAGCAACTTAATGAACAAGATGTTGGCATTGTTCTGCAGGCCAGCAGAGTAATACCTGATTTTGGTGTCAGATTCTACTGGTGAGCATTAAGCCTGTCAATAATCAGCAATCCCAAATCCTGAGGTCTGAACTATACCATTTTTAAACGAGTCGCATTCAAGCATAGTACCTTTAAATCTCCATCCTACTGAATCAGATGTCTGCCCACATTACCCTACTCTGACTTCTACACAATGGTCTACAAAATTCTCTGCTTCAAGGGGACGAGCCCAGGCTGTGCCCAATGATTTTAGCATTTCCTACTGGGCTGCAGGTGCTTTCTTGCTATGCCAGTCGGCCTAGGAGAAAGAAATAGGAAACCTTTCATGACACTCCCTCTGAAGCAGCAATTATCCAGAGCTGAGTGCCAGCATCTTCCTGCAACGCTGAGGGCAATTAACAACACCCATTWGCATTTCACAGAAATCGCGTGCCACAAGGACGAGACGCTTTTCAGCCTCCTCTTCAATCGGCACCAGCTTGACACCGACAGCGCAAAACCATCTTAAGTCTATTTCAAAGTGTTATGAGAAATGTAGCCAGATCTTCCGGGTTGTTTTTGTTTTGTTTTTTTTTGCCATGGGAACCGAGGTAGCATTAAAACCTTCCCCGCCGCCTGGCGCGGAGAGACAGCCCCGGACCGGCACCGGCACCGGGACCCCCTTCCCTCAGGCGGGGCCCGCGACAGCCGCRCCGAAAGTGGCAGGGACGGAAGGCGCAAACCTCGACCGAGACGCCGAGCGGCTCCGGGAGCACGACCCTCACCTGCGGCGCAGCACCGACACGGCTTTGAACACCTCGTCCCGCTTGAGCACGGCGCAGTCTCCCTCACGGATGCGCGCTCCCGGCCCGCTCTCCATGGCCGCCGCCGCCGCTCGCGCCGGGCCCCTGCGCAGGCGCGGAAACCCCGTGGGCGGGGCCCCCGCGCGGGCGGCGCCTGCGCAGTGCGGCCGCGCGCGCTGAGGGCGCGGGAGGCGCCGCTGAGGGGAGAGGGAGCTGCGCCGGCTCTGGGGTTTTTCATAGGGCTGTTCTGTGCTTTTCCTCTGCCCTGTGGTACGGACAGAAAGGCCGAGCGTCCCGCGAGGTCCCTTCTGGCAAATAGCGCYGATTTAAATTATATTCTGATGTAATTTCTGTTTCTTCACCTCGGTTTGTTGTCGCATCCCCAGGCTGGCGCCGGCAGAGGGAGATGAGCAGGGAGCTCAGAGGCAGGGGATGCACCCGGGGCAGAGGCTTCCAGGGGTGGCGAGGAGGATGGAGAGGAGGAGGATGGCGAGGAGGAGGAGGATGGCGAGGCAGAGGACAGAAGGGAGAGCCCAAAAGGATGCCCGAACCTGGTGAGCCAGCCCCTGTGCTTCTACCTGCTTTCTGAAGCCATAATGTTTTAGTGTACTGCGCTAGGCAATTGCCGTGGTCAGAAGAATCACTGAAAAACAACGTTGCAAAGTTTCACTATCCACATTCTTTTAACCCACGTTTTGATTTTTTTTTTCTTCCCCCAGCAAAATCTCGACTAGTCCAATCAACGATGGACCAATTTATTCCCTATAAAGGCTGGAAACTTTATTTCTCTGAAGGTATTTTTAGACCGAAATTTTAAGTAGCAAGTATTTAATTTTTTTTCTTAAATTGGTTAGATGTCATGTTAGTATAGTTATAAATTCAGTAAAGAAAACCAAAATTTCATCTATAAAAACATAAATATAGTGAAGACTTCACTCTTGTAATATACTGTAATCTCTGTGATCGTTACTGTGATGCTATAGAGATCTATCATCTTCCTTAGTTTTGAAATGCAGGAAAATAATGGAAGAAAAATTAAGGTGGTTATGTATTTTGCGAAATGGAAAGAATTATTTATGTCRCTAATGTGGTGTGTTTTTAATTAGTTTACAATGACAAGTCTCCTTTTGTCCAGAAGACTCAAGCCTTTGAAAAGTTTTTCATGCAGCGCATTGATCTTTATGACAAGGTAAAAAACCCAAATGTATCCCACCCCAACCATCTGCTGTTGGTACAGGAACTACAAATTTTGAGTGGTTTTTTTCCATGAAAAGTAACATCCATTATAGACCTGAAACATTTAGGACCTAAGCTGGATGTGTTGGACTTCTAATTTGAACTGTACTTTGTCATTTACAACATTTTCCAGGATGAAATAGAAAGAAAAGGAAGCATTCTTGTGGATTATAAGGAACTAATCCAAGACAGAGAACTGTCTAAATCRATACCAAACATATCTACTGAACTAAGGGATATGCCTCAGAAAATACTGCAGTGTATGGGTCTGGCAATTCATCAGGTAAACAAGAAGTTCTAATTCATAAAAGCATAACCCTCACAGCAAAAAAGAATCAGTGCGACYTAAAGGCAATTATGTTATAACCCCCAAATCTCTGTGGTTTTCTGTCTGTGGGGAAATTACTGTTTATTAAAAACTCAAATTTTTTAATCTCTCCCCTTTTTGTATGACTCACAAAATCACATTTTGAAGTTGCTTTGGTCTTGGTCGATTTTTTTTTTTATTCATCATTGAAATAGTTGACTAAAACTAAATGTAGTTCTGACACCTGTGTCTCTCCCTATTGGGTGTTCTAATTCCTGTGGATATCCATGTCCCACTTTCTGCTCCATCCAGGTGCTCACCAAGGATCTGGAAAGACAYGCTGCAGAGCTGCAGGTGCAGGAGGGATTGCCCCTGGTTGGAGAGCCTATCATAAACGTGCCTCTCATCCATGCCAGGTAATAGTGGCTGGGCAGTTGTTCTTTCCCAAGGAAGAGCTGTTTGCTTCCTATCTAACCCTTGCCAGTGTCCATGCCCGGTGCTGAAAGCTTATTTTATGGAAGAACTGGGTTCTGTGACGCCATTTCCAGGAGAACACTCCACGTTTTGCTTTTTTTCTTCACCGTGACTTCATGTCCTTGTGAAAAAAAAAGTGAAATAAAACCTCCTTGTAAGCTGAACAAAGAGCTTGAACTAGAAAAACTTGTAAGCAGAGAAGTGGCTTATAAGTAGAATAACTATCCAATAAAAATGTATTGTTTAAAGGCAGAACTATTTAAATTTCTGTTAACTGGAGAAGATTTTTATGAAACAACTTCTTAGAAACTTGTTTTCTTTATCAGAAGAAATGGCATCTCTGACTCTCTGAGGGAACTGGGTGTATAAGCTCTATTGAAGTTCAAATTACTTTTTAAAAAAATATTTTATTTTTTATTATTGTTTTTAATTCCCTGCTGGTGGTGGCATAGCAGTAATAAAACTTGTATTGCAAGTCTAAGCTCCAGTCTTTATTTGAAACAATGGGAAAAGACAGTTATGGATGATTATAAAGTAATGTCTTGTTGTGTTGCTAGGCCAGAGGTGTCACTGCATAAGCAAATTGCACAGCTGTTGAGTTTGATTCATGTGGAAAATATTAAATGTTCTGCTGCTTTCTAGAACAAGAATCAAAGACTATGTTATGAGTTTGCAAAAAAAATACTTCTAAACCTTTTTTTCTAAATTACTGTTTTTAATTGGGAGAAGGATTTTTTGTTTATGGGAGGGTTTGGGGATTGTTTTTGTCCTACATTTCTGTATGCTGACGCTGAACTTTGGTGCAGGGTGTACAACTATGAGCCTCTGACCCAGCTGAAAAACGTGAGGGCCAACTGCTACGGCAAATACCTGGCCTTGCGTGGCACCGTGGTGAGGGTGAGCAACATCAAACCCCTGTGCACCAACCTGGCCTTTGTCTGTGCCACCTGTGGGGATGTGCAGGGGGTTCCTCTCCCTGATGGGAAGTACACCCTTCCCACCAAGGTAAGATAAAACCAYTTCATTTTGTAGTTTTTGTTGTGTTTTGACAAGAAGCAGCACCGCTGGAATTAAAAAAAAAGGAAAAAATATTAAAATATAGTCTTTAAAGCTGGGTTAAAGAACTGACACATTGAAAAAAAATTAAACATACCATGCATCATTTATTATTCAGACTCTTGTTACTTGTAAAAAATTTATGTTGCTGGATATGTGGCAAGCAATACATAGAAACTTCCTGAAATCTAGAAAAATATTATCTCTTTTAATTTCCATTTCACAGTTATGTTTAAAAAGACACTTCCACCTTGCTGTGGTGATTTTCTATGCTTTTACATTGCTTGGGGTTGTTTTTGTTTAGAACTWTCTATTTTAATTTCACTGTTTGTTATCTGGACTTAAGTAGTCATTAGACAAAGGACAGTGCCTGGTTATTTCACATTACCTGATGTGGTCAAGTGGAAAAAATTATCTACTCTCAAACATCTGCAGGTATTAAAAGAAAAACCAAAACAAAAACTAACCAACCAAATAAAAAACATCACCCAGCAAAAACACAGAAAAAAACACCCAGTATCTCCTCTTCCCCAGCTCAAACCAGTTCACCAGGGGGATCACACAATTCAGCTCTATTTGCTCTAACAGGGATGAGTCAGAGTTCAGGTGTTTGTGCTTGATAGCTCTTCATTTATTATGTACATCTTAATTTGTAGCCCTAATTTAACTGGCTTTTTTCCTGGAATGATATTGAATTATATTGCTTTGATTTTTTTTTTTCTATTTTTAATAAGCCAATTTCACTTTAGCATTTTAAAAATATCTGTGAATAAATTAGGATTCCTATTGTTGCAGTGCCTTGTTCCCGAGTGCCGGGGCCGGTCCTTCACACCTGACAGGAGCTCTCCTCTAACCACCACAGTGGACTGGCAGTCTATCAAGTAAGCCCAAAAATGTGATGTGTCAGGACACTCAAAGAGTGACAGGATGGTTCAACCCATGTTACACTATGTGATTTTAATAATATTCTTCTTTTGCAGCAAGCACTCTCCATCATTTGTATCACAAAGCAGTTGTTTTATCCAAGCACTAATATACTTTGTAACCTACCCAATATAACAGCTTCCTGGAAATTACTCCTGCCACTACTTGGAAAGATGTTCGATTTGAGCTCCTTGCAACTTTTCTTGATCATTTCTAATTGCATCTATGATTTCCTGATTCCCTTTAATGAGCTGTAAGTCAGCTAGAAAAGCCCTGTTAGGTTATATTGGTGCCACTTGAACCTGAATGAACTGGAAGTAAATTGGAGGGTTAAAAACCATAGTGTGAAGTGATATTCATGGAAAAACTCGTGCTGATATTAACAGCTCTAGAGGGCACTGTTTATCACAGTTCTTCGGTAATGCTTGGCTTGGATTCAAGGAAATCTCAGAGCTCCAAGTGCAAAACTGAAACTTTCATGACTCTTCTTGTTSTGGTCTGAGAAATTTCTTGGACTTTTCTAGGGTTAGAATACCAGTTAAGCATTCATGAGGGCWATAATGTCTCAGCTCTTCATTTCTTTATATGGGTCCCTTTTACTTCACGTGCTGTACTTATTTCTATATGAGTGTCCTCMACAGTGGTAGAAAATCTGAATTTCAACTCTGAGTTCATAGCTACAGCTTTTCTGGGTTTTCTGCATAGTTTACACCTATTTAGTGACCTGAAGAAGATGCCCTGGGTGCAGATGTTTTGTGCTGCAGTTGGACTGGAAGGTGCTGCGTGCTGCCCAAGCTCCCCTCGTGTGTTGCAGGGTGCAGGAGCTCATGTCAGATGACCAGCGGGAAGCGGGACGGATCCCGCGCACCATCGAGTGTGAGCTGGTCCAGGATCTSGTGGACAGCTGTGTCCCAGGAGACATGGTCACCATCACGGGCATAGTGAAGGTGTCAAGYACTGAGGAAGGTGAAGTACAGCACCTGAGAACTCCTTTTTCCTAGAATTGGGATGTTTTTTGTAGTGCTTACACAAGGGGAGTGCCTTTCCCCTTAACTGGAGCTCTCAGTGTTATAAGTGCATAAAGTGTAAATTTCTTCAGAACAACTTTTACAATGAAGAGTGGTTTTAGRGCATTATTTGCTTAACATTTTCCCTTTAACATCTCCTTCAAACATTAGAACTGCCACACTATTGTGAAGGATAGTTTACATTCTTAGTTTAGTCTCCCTACAGAAAATTTTTGACCTTTTTTTCCTTTTCYTTCCAAAATGGAGAAATATGTTGTGCACTGCTCTGTAAGAATACRTTGCAGATAACTGCAAGACTGTTTTACTCTGAGATTTCATTSTCTGTTCAGTAATCAAYCTATATAGAATATTATTAATTRATAATTAATTATTAAGCTACATGTTTAATGCTTCTTCACCATGCACTTTTTCCCCTCTAAATGTTGAGTGGAAACATTTTATATTCAACTTTTATTTGACTACAATAATGTCATAATTTAAAATGCCAGGAAAAAATAAGTTATTCAGGGACAAAATTATCTCTAGACACGTACCCTCCAATTCAGCAAAATACTCCTTGTGTAACTAAGTGGAGGGRACTTAAAAGAACAAATGTAACTAGAAATTTATTTTGCATCAATTTTGCAAAATGCAGTTCATACTTAAATATGACCATGGCTGTACATGGTATTTCTGCATTACTCTATGCCATTTGTAGATAATGTGATACTTATTGATAGAAAAAAATGCTTCATCATCCTTTCTCCCATTTTTCTAACAGGAGCTTCTAAAAACAAGAATGACAAGTGTATGTTCTTRTTGTACATTGAGGCAAATTCTGTCAGCAACAGTAAAGGACAAAAACTAAAGAATTTTGATGATGAGACTTTTCAGAGATCGCTCATGGAATTTTCCCTTAAAGATCTCTATGCTATCCAAGAAATTCAAGCTGAGGAAAATCTGTTCAGGCTCATTGTTAAGTAAGTTGTGTCAGACCTAGCCAGGGTCTAGGATTAGAYACAAATAACTGTGACCACCTTCAGACAAATGTGACAGTTCATCCTCAAGCTGTGAAATGTCTGAGCCTTGTGCAATAGAAACCACAAAGATCTAAGAAACTGCAGTGGRCAAGGGACTTGGGAGGAAGTGAAAGTATTGCAGGGGGGATGTTGGGACTTTGGGAGGGGTTTAAGGGTACAAGAAATGTGCTCTAGTTCAACCTTAGACAGAAAGCTCTGGGTAAAAAAGCAATTGGTTAATTTTGTTCCTCACTGTGTAAATTCAACTTATTTTTGTCCTCTGCTTTTGTGCAGCAGAGGAAAGAGGTGCAAGAACTGAGCAGAGGGKGTGAAAGACCCTCAGCTCAGACTAAAAAGTCCTCTTCCAGCTGGGGTGTCCCTCAGGGCCTCCCAGTGGAGTCAAGGAAAGAAAAATTGGCACTTTAAAAAGAGGGTTACAGGTAGTTACTTGATTAAGACAAGAATAGGTGCAGATACCACTGGGAAGCTGGTTCTCCTTTGTCCTTGTGGGAACTGAAGTGAAAAGCTTTTCTTATTTCAATCATTTGTGGTTATCCAAAAATGTCAAGAAATTTGATGCTGCTGATTTCTGCTGGAAATTCAGCAAGAGCTACCCAAAAGTTTTATGTTTATTAAGGTGTTCTGTAATTAGAGACAGAACAAGTGATTCTTACTGGTAACATATGATTTATATTCCACTTATGTTACCTTGTGCTTTGCTTTTCAGCTCTCTTTGTCCTGCAATCTATGGCCATGAGGTAAGTCATTTTACAACTCTGCTTGCAATTCCAGTTTGAAATGTTTATGCCTCATTCAACTCCTAAAGGATTTATAAAGCTTATCTGGGATGGGGGAAGGGGCAGGGACTATTTTTACAAGTGACTGTGGCTCACAGTCTCTTTTGGTGTCAGGGAAGTGGCACCTTATATCCTTAAGTTCAGTCATCCAGAAGGAAATGTTATTACAGCCAATTCTAGGGAGCTGTCAGATCAAATGATCAAATAYTTACCAGTGTTGACCTGCACCACAACAGATTGTGAAGGCAGGTTTGGCCCTGGCCTTGTTTGGAGGATGCCAGAAGTTTSTGGATGACAAGAACAGGATCCCAGTGCGAGGAGATCCACATGTTCTGGTTGTTGGAGATCCAGGATTAGGAAAAAGTCAAATGTTGCAAGTATGGTTTTCTTTATTACTATTTTCTGTTTTCCTCTATTTCCTTGTTACCTTGATTTGCAATCATGGTAGGATAACTAAGGCCAAAGGGCTGATTGAGCCTGGCTGGAGCCATTTTTTCATATAGGATGCATCAGGTATAGGATATGACCCAAAGGGTTCTCCTGGTGCCCTCTCCTTCCAGGGAGCCTGTTAAAACACCAAAGCAGGTGTCCTTGGTCAGGCCCATGGGCTTTCAAGAACAGGCTTACAGGCTTGCTRTCCTGCACTGATGTAGATTTTTTCCYCAGTGAGGAGGTTCACTCCTTCCTRTCTTCATYTTTCTGGTCCACTGTCAAATAAAGTAATTAATCTTTGACCAAATGCAACTTTAAATACCCTGTGACTCTCTTCCTGTGAGGTTTACTTCCATTCCCTATCCTATTTCTATGTTGCTAGCACAGGTCTTGGCTCCTTGGGAAAGGGACCTGCTTCTGTGTTTGGGTTTTGATCTTGGTAGGCATTTCTGCATGACAGTGACAAAATCAATTAGTAATAGATTTTTTTTTTTTCTCTTAAACTGAGTGATTTTAAAATCCCATGTCTTTTTCCGTGGTTACTGTGAAGTGAAAGACTGTGAAGTTCACCTAGATCTGCAGCATTACATACCTCATCTAAAGTGTCCAGATCTTTCTAATGTGGATGTGTTATTTTAGGATATGATTTGCAGTAACTTAGCCAAAGTAATGGATTTGTGTGCAAGCATCTTAACAAACAAAATTTTTAAATTATTATTTTGTTGGATGGGGACTCTCCAGCATACAGTAACTGATTCGTTTTTCTACATTTGTTACAAAATAAAAGAATGCCATTCAAGAAAAAGTTACTCCTGCCTCTTTGCAGAAGTCTCTTGGGGTTATAACTATACTGTTAGGCCATGTTCAGTAGAAAGAAACCAATCTGGGTTTACTTTGAATTGTTTCTCTAGAATAAGGCTTATTAAATTCTTTACTTTGAGGAGGGAAAAAATACTTTTTTCTCTTCTAGGCAGTGTGTAACATTGCTCCTCGAGGTGTGTATGTTTGTGGTAACACTTCCACCAGCTCTGGCCTGACTGTTACTCTGTCTAGAGATGGAGCTTCTGGAGATTTTGCCTTGGAAGCTGGTGCCTTAGTGCTTGGAGATCAAGGTAATCCATGCAGTGCCACAGGCTCTGTAGAGCCATATGTGAGGGGCAGGACTGTGTGTGCTGCTGAGTCTAAGATGAGCCAAAGTTCTTGCTTAACTATGGACTACAAATGTCTATTTGAAGTATGAAATTGGCTTTCTGCACTGTGGGAAGTTCTAAGCTTCTCCAATGACTTCTCTGGGGACAATTCCTGCTTTCTTAGATTGCAGGAAAACTTCAGTTCTGCAATTCATGTACCAGACTTACTGTGTCAGACAACTAGGATTTCTTTTGTTCAGGGTTCTGACTGGGTGGCAGCTTCTGGGCTCTTACTGGTTTTGAAAAAGGGCACTTTATGAGATTTGTTTATTTTTAAAAAACCTCTTTTGTCATCTCAATGTATAATCAAGGTGCTACATCCCCAAATCAGGCTGCATTACCATGGAATGAAAACAAACCTTGCTGAAATGGAGACTGTGTCCAATGTCTTCTGCAGTCCCTAGGATTCTAAACTGGACTTCTGATGCAGCACTGGATTGTAGCACACACTTGTCCTTCAGCTAATGTGTTGTCTAATAAGTCTTCATCCTGTTCTAATTGCTTCCAGGAATTTGTGGAATAGATGAATTTGATAAGATGGGAAACCAGCACCAGGCTTTGTTGGAAGCCATGGAACAGCAGACCATCAGCCTTGCCAAGGCTGGCATTGTTTGCAGCCTGCCAGCACGGACATCCATTGTTGCTGCAGCAAACCCCGTTGGAGGACATTATAACAAAGCCAAAACAGTGTCTGAGAACTTAAAGTGAGCATTTTCTGAAATGTTTCCTTTTTAGTTTACATTCAGGAGTAGATGCTTCTGCCAGTCTTGGAATTGTGTACAATTGTTTTCTAGGTTTTTTTGAGCATGAGCACAAACTTTAATCATTTTTAGTGGCTTTTGAGAGAGAAATTGCTGTTGTACTTTATTCTGAATGAGCAGGATACATGTTTGATGTGGAACAGAGTTGCTACAATTTCAATTTCTCTTCTCCAAGCACTCTGTGATTCCTTGTCTTCCCTCCAGAATGGGGAGTGCWCTGCTGTCAAGGTTTGATCTGGTTTTTATCCTGCTGGACACCCCAAACGAGGACCATGACCACCTTCTGTCCGAGCACGTGATGGCCTTGCGGGCCGGCCGGCGCGTTGCCTGCAGCAGCGCCCTGGTGACCCGGGCCAGCTCCCAGGAGCATTCTGTCCTCCAGACCACGTCAGATCGACCCCTGCTCGAGAGGCTGAAGGTGGGACTTGTCCTGGGGCTGCTACAGGAGATGCTCTAAAGCAAATTTGCTGTGTTGGGTTTCAATGAGGCGCTACAGAGCTGGGCTGGATGTTGTGATTTGATATAATGTGATCTGCGATGGAGAATTGGATCCAAATAAAGCAGTGTAGAAACAAGTCCTTGGACATCTGTAACTTGAGGGATTTGGGAAATATAGGAAAGGAATTTTATTTCTTACYAGACTTCAGTGGTGACTTTGAGAACTGATATTGTCAAATGCCAGGTCTTGGGAGGAATAGTCCTACTGGAGTTAAACCCATGTGCTCTTGGAAATGGGATATCAGCAGGGATGGTTCAGTCTTCTGTAGAGCTGTAACAATTGGGAATTTGKATTTTCTCTTTTTGAGAAAGCATTTAACTTTAAAATGAATTTATTTGGCACTGCTTATCATTGCAGATAGGAAGCCTTGTCTGCTTTTTCTAAAAATGGCCAAATGTGTGTGCTTACATGTCTGAGCATAGTGTGGGGACTTGAAGTACACTGTTAATACACAAAGCATGATGACTTCACCAGCTAAAGCATAAAGATGATGATTTTATATTAAAAATTTTATTGTATAGGCTTCTGACAGACAGATCTAAGTCTTTGTGATTGTGCTAGCTCTCAACAGGAGAAAGCTTTGATGCCATTCCCCATCAGCTGCTGAGGAAGTACGTTGGGTATGCTCGGCAGTACGTCCACCCAAAYCTATCTCCAGAGGCTGCACAAGTCCTCCAGGAATTCTACCTCGAGCTCCGGAAACAGAACCAAGCAGCAGACAGCACCCCCATCACCACRAGGCAGCTGGAGTCCCTGATTCGACTGACAGAGGTAAATGCAAGCTGGAATGCTTAAGGGATTTRAAAGCAAAGAGATTATTCCTAAGGTGTGTGACAGCTTATTCACCACTAYGCTTTTTTGGTTTGTTAAAATAACTGAGAATGCAAGAGGCTTACAAGTGCTTAAGAGCTACTGTTACTTAAAGCTTCTTATGAAGTAAAACACCCCTGAGGAGGTGGAAAGGGAATCTATCACATTCCCCAAAAGGAGGAAAAGTAGGTGCAGGCAGAAATAACCTGCTGCCCACCTTGAACTTAGAATGCTTCTGKTTTCCCTAACACTGCATTAATAACACTGTGATCTGCTGCTTCACAAGGATGCACTGCTAAAATGTAAATAAACTCCAAGCTACAGCCTGAAAATGCAAGTATGCAGGAGGTGATACTGACACACTAACAAAAAATAGAAAAATCTTCCTTTAAGTCCTTTAGGCTTAGGTTCTATCTCTGCTTCTWAAAATTTGTGCTTGTTGCCTTTGTGGAGTGATTGTAGTGTGTGTAGCCCTTTTTCACATCAGTTGTGATACATCTTGAATAAATGTTTATGGATTTTTTTTTTTTTTTTCTGTTTTAAGGCAAGATCAAGGCTGGAATTAAGAGAGAAATCTACCAAGGAAGATGCTGAGGATGTAATAGAGATAATGAAATACAGGTAATACTCACTGCTTTAAAAATAAATAAAGCACCACAGTGCTATTAATTTGAAACTTTATATATGCAAACACAGTGAAGAAATCACTTTATCAGGCTTAGACCCATGATACTAATATTTGGATTTGTTAGCTGTTCTTTAAAGGCTGACAGCAGCCTTGAGTTGAACACAACTGCTCAGGCTTGTGAGTTGTGTGATCACAGTAATTCTGTGTATCTGTGCACATAACTCAGACATGAGGCTCTGCTGAAGGGTTTTTGCCTCCCATGTGATTACTCTCTGTTGCAGGTGAACAATTAAAGTTTAAAAGTGATTTGGATGAATGTTTAGTCTAAGTTCCCTAGAGAGTGACTTTCTTCATATGGGATCATTTTCTACATGGCTTCTGAAAGCCAGTTATGTTTTAGGAAGCAAATCCACACGTTTCTTATGAGTGTTTTATCTCTTTTTGTAACCTGTTTGTAGCATGTTGGGAACCTACTCAGATGAGTTTGGAAAACTGGACTTTGAGCGTTCCCAGCACGGATCTGGAATGAGCAATCGGTCMCAGGCCAAGAGATTTGTGTCTGCCCTGAACAGCATTGCAGAAAGGACCTACAACAACATCTTTGAGCTGCAGCAGCTGCGGCACATCGCCAAGGAGCTGCAGATWCGGGTGAGCTCAGCACCTCAGCAACAGCAAACTGCCAGAGCACTCACAATTGTTTATTGCCAAACGGAGAGCAGCAAAGACTCCTCTGTTGTGTCTCTTTGCAATGACAGAAATAACCAATTTACTGCTGTTASGCTGASATGTGTTCCTGAAGCATCTTCTAAKCWTTACTGAYCTTAGAGATGTTTGCAACAGCAACTCCTTGCATAAGTAAGGGCTGATTCTCCTAATGAGGCTGATTCTTTGCCTTTCACAGAACAAAATAGAATATTGCTATGTTGGTTTCAGCAYTTCACTSCCTCTGRCTCCCYAGAGGAYACACCTATTTYTGTTCCCAAATTTAGACTTGTGGTGTCTGTGCTGTATTTCAGCAGTGCAATGATGTTTCTGCTTGAACTTCTCTGGACCAAATATGCCTTTCAGGTTTTCATTCCAGCTTCAGACATCCTAAAGTTCTACCTTAATAGAAACATGTAGGACACATGGCCACAAATGCGTTCTACACTGTAATTGGTTTGCATTTTGTACTTGTGGAGGCTTCAGTCAAAGAAAATTATTGATAGCAAATTCTACTTTTTGGTCCATTGACTACTTCCTTAGAGTTAATTCAATTAACTCTAATTCTCCCTTCAAATATGGAATATTTTTTGCCCATTCAAGGTTTTATACCTGGAAGTTAGTAAGAGGTATAGTTATCATGCTTTTTTTTTCGTAGATACTTATGGAATTTATGCATATGCAACTGCATCCTTTCTGCATATCATAAAGTAGAGAATAAGCTACTTTTAAAATAACACTACAATAAAAATAGGGTGTAAATAAAGCACAAAAGGGGGAGGGACTGATGGTATGACACCTCCTAGCAGATGAATAGTTTGCTAAGGAAAARCTGACCTATTCTTAGCCCACTTTATTTCATTATGTTCTTTTAAATGGTTAATGTTGCTTTACATCAGATCCAGATGTCATTCTCCAGTTTGACATTTTTGTCTTTATTTTCCCAGGTGGCTGATTTTGAAAGCTTTATTGGATCCCTAAATGATCAGGGTTACCTTTTGAAAAAAGGTTCAAGRGTTTATCAGCTTCAGACCATGTGAGAAGAGTCACTGTGATGACCTCCCTTGGGATGATCATTCCACTGGACTGATGGACCTGCAGCAGAATCCAACACAGCACATCCTGAGCTCAGCTGCACCTTGCTGGGATGGAGATTCCCCTGCAGAAATACAGTGGAAAGCTGCAATAGGACAAACTAACATGTGATATTGCTGCCTGGCTCATCCTACAGGTCTGATATTCCAAATGGGACCATGCAGGGATACAATGCACCTCATCATCCTCGAGGAGTGGAAGGTGTGTTTTTATACTGACATTATTACAGTGCCACAAGAGGTTTTACTTCTAAAAGACATGCTGGACCCACAAAATTCAACCCAAAAATCTTCCATGAGAGGATGATACTTTCAGCACTGTAGTTCATTTARAGTCTAGAAATGTTTTCAAGAAGTTGTGAAGCTTCATGTTGAGAGAACACCATTTTATAGCTGTTATCAAATGACACTCTATTGAAATGGACTTGATTTTCTGCTTTGAAACTTCATCTTTGAAGCCGAGGTTTTATTTGAAATGCAAGTCTGCTATAAGAAAATATCCTTATTACAATATTTAATTTGTAAAACAGAGATTGAATTTTGACTTTTCATTAAACTTTATATATGAGAAATATTATTTGTTCAAGRCTGTTTTAATGGTCATTACAAGATCTGTAACACAAGCAGGTTCTGCTTGTTTCTGTGTAATGCTGTTCCTGGCACAGAACGATGTGTGTTCAGCAAGAGTGAAGTGCTGATTGTTTCCTGACTTTGATGAAATCAGAATCAGGGTCTGCTGCAATAAAAGAGCAGGTGAGAAGCTTTTGGTATAAGAATTAACAAAACAAAACCAATCCCCCTCTTAAAGAATAATGTCTTTTTAAAAATTGAGAACACATTGCTGATTCTTCTGTTTTCCTTCTTATATCTCAGGTAAGATACGATAGATACCAAAAAAGTAGAAATACCAAAGGTTTGTGTCTCATCTTCTAATTTAAGGGACCTAAGGGTCTGATGTGAACTGTGCTTCCACAGCCATTTGGTATCAAAATACAAGCTTTAGATGTGAAAGAACATGTTAAACTTTCCAGTGCTGCCTAAGTGAGAATTTACCCCAATACACTTGAAACGGAAAGCTGCTCTGACAGAAGTGTTTTAAGTCTGAAATTATAGTTCTGAACTCTTAATGGGCAAGGTCTGCTCTCTCAACTAATCGGAAGTAGGTGTTAAATACTGATTTTAGCTTAGTACAGTGTAGGGGGATAGGAACGAGCCTCAGGAGCAAATCAACTCCTGCACCTGGCAAAGTAAACTCATTCCTKTTCCTCCTTGAGATAAAGTAATCGCGGGCAAGCGAGGGCCAGATGCAAGTACCGAGCACAAGAGACCATTTGCGCTCTCTCTKAGAAGTCTCTTAATATAAAGCAAACTTTCCCCTTCCTCCCTCAAGGGCTTGTCCGCGAACGCTACGGCCGCCGACCCGCCGTACGGAGGAGCGGGATGAGCCCGGGCAGCCACCCGGCGGGGCGCCATGGGCAGCGCCGTCCGCGCCCGGGGGCCGCCGTGGGAGAGCCTGGACGGGGAGGTAGGCGAGGAACCGCCGGGAATGCGGTGGGAATGCGGTGGGAATGCGGTGGGAATGCGGTGGGAATGCGACGGGAAAGCGCCGTGCCCCGGACGAGCCTTTCAATTCCGCCGCCGCGGGTGGCCGCCCGCCGTAAAGCACGAGAGAGGCGGGGCTGACGTAAAGCG
>NW_026623927.1:123155-128465 GCF_030028575.1 Malurus melanocephalus | reverse complement strand
TGCTGCGCGCTCCCGCCGCCGCCTGGCGCCTCCTCAGCGGCGGGGCCGCCCCGCCCGAGCCCCCCCGGGACGGGACCGCGGGGCCCTGCGCCGAGCTGGTACGTGAGGGACACCGGGGACCGGCGGCACTCGCTGCCCCGGAGCGCGGCGAACAGGTGTCACACCCAAAACCCCAAGCCAAACTTGGGGGTGTTTTTTCCGCTCCAAGGCGAAGTTAATGTTTAGCAGGTCGAGGCCATGTGCMTTGCGCAAACAGCAGACTGCTTCCAGGAACTTTGCATGCTTTCTGTCTGGTTTTACCTGGAAAATACTTGTGCTGATTAACTCTGTTATGTGCCTAGGTGAGCTTTGCATTCCTGCCCTGAAGTTTTTTCCTTGCTTGCTTTACAGTATGAAAACCCCTGGACCATCCCAAATATCCTGTCCATGGCGAGAATGGGTCTGGCACCAGTTTTGGGCTATTTGATCGTTGAAGAGAATTTCAACGTCGCACTTGGTGTCTTTGTCCTGGCTGGAGTGACAGACCTGGTATGTTTGCATGACTTTGGGGACAGCAGATCCCACGGGCATGCATTGAAACAGACTCCAGTGTAGAATGGAAATGGATTAAAGAGATTTGTTTTTTTTATTTGTGGATTCCTAGGAGTGCTGTGTATATCCTTTGTGGTATTGCAGAGGGAATTTGTAGATGCCTGAAGGGGACTTAATGCTAATGGAGGAAAGGGGAATGTCAGGATTCCCTGACCAGCCCCAGGTGGGCATTGGCCACTCTGTGCTTGTGTGTCTGGTGGTCTGTTATTATKATACAATTATCAGCTAAGAGCTAACTATAACTATTTTATCATAGTTATACTCACTGTTTATTCATTATTCATTAAATAACATGTTATTCATTAAATATCTCTGTAACAGTAGCGTACACRAGCTATTTTGGTTCATATTTTTCTAACAGAGAGCTATTGAATTTTGTTTTTCCTAGTTGGATGGGTTTATTGCACGGAACTGGGCTAATCAGAAATCAGCACTGGGCAGTGCTCTGGATCCCCTGGCAGATAAAATTCTCATCAGTGTGCTCTATGTGAGCCTAACTTGTGCAAATCTWATTCCAGGTGAGGAAATTCAGTTGTGTGTACTAGATAAGGTATAGAAGGTCAATTTACCTGTGGCAACATTCCTTGTGTTTCTAAAAGGAAAACTGTGTATCTTTTGGAACTCTTGCTTTGCCAGTTGCTCTTTGCTCCTATTAAAYACTTCCCAAGGGACCCCACAGAAAGCATGTGCTGCTACACACAAAAACTAACATGTAGTGCCACTTTCAAATGCACTTTCTTTAAAGCAATAATAGTAAGTAGCTATATAAAATCGTTTTTCATAGACTGGATTGTTTTAAGACCTCACCAAAAACCCTTTCAGGAGTCGTGTTGAACATCCTCAGTGATGCACAGACTTGTTCAGAAGAATTTGGGAGTGGTTGTTTTGTTTTGCTTCGTATTTTCTGCTCTTTTGGTTGTGTTTTGTTTGCAATCATGGACACAATTTTTCACTGGATGGTGTTGTCTTGATCTTGCAGTTCCACTGACTTCCATGATTATCCTGCGGGATGCRGCGCTCATCGCTGCTGTTTTTTATGTGCGATACAAAACTCTTTCTCCACCGGTGAGTGCACAGCATTAAAAACATTCTAATAAAACGTTATAATAAAAAATAAATTTTAGCAAAGTTGTGACCGAGAGATTTTTTGTCTTGAGACTTGATGGTGCTTGTTCTTTTAAAAGATAGATTTCTGAGCAGAGCAGCATTTCATAAAATATGTTTCRTAAAGAGAAGTCAGAGCTGATAACCTTTTTCCTGTGCATGGTGTGTAATAAATCTTACAAAAGAGCAGTGTAATTAGTGTAATTCCTAGTGCTACAGTTGACTTTTCTGTATCATGTGAAAGGTTATATCAAATTGAATGTACAAGGATTGCAGTTTTTTCCTCTTTTCYCTCCCAACAGAGAACACTGAGTAGGTATTTTAATCCCTGCTATGCTACTGCACAATTAAAACCGACATTCATTAGCAAGGTAAGAGCAGTAAATTGTTACAAAAATAACTCCTSGGTACTTGGGGTGTTTTGTGGTTTGGAGGGTGGGGGTAATTTACTACTTCTGCTGAGTTTCAAAGTAGTGCCAACAATTTGGAGACAAGTTCCACAGATCCTGAGAGATGTTCAAGTGTGCTCTGTCAAAGCAGCTGATAATTTTGAGAGTGTAAGATGCTTCATTAAAAGATGTTTCTAAATAAATTTTCTTTACTTAGACTAATCTTTAAACCAGTAATAAAAGTGTATCTTGGTATTCCTTCTACAGTACTTCCTCAYGTTGCTCACAATTCCTATCTTGCTTTTTTCAGATGAATACAGCAGTTCAGCTAATTTTGGTGGCAGCTTCTTTAGCAGCTCCTGTTTTCAATTATGTGGACAGCATATATCTGCAGACATTATGGTAACTGATCTCGTAATTTTTTTTTTCCAGATAATTTAATGTGCTCCTAAAAAAACTGGTAATTGAGATTAATTGGTGTGGAACAAAATGAACTGTACACAGGCAATACATAAATTCAGATCAATAGAGAAGAAAGGAGCAGGAAGGAAGGCTGTAAGGATTCTTCTTTCAGAACAAAGAGTTCTGAACAGCAAATGCCAGAATTACTTAGTACCTTAGTTTAAAGTAGTGCAAAATCCACTGTTAATCATCTTCTAGGGAAGAAAAACCCCAAGCAAACCAAATTAACCAAAACCACAAACCCAAACCAAAAAGTGTTTAAGGAACTATGAATGAACTTTGATCTTAACAGTCTGTGGTTTTTCCTCCTGGTGRTAAAACAGATCTAGAGTTGCATCTGTGAAAGCTGCTTACCTTGTTGGGACTCCTCAGAGTTCCCATGTTGTGAGTAATGGAGGAATATTGGGTGTRATCTGCCAGGGAGCTCTGAACAGTCTCAGAAATGCCCTGAATGTGGCAGAATGCTCAGGGAGGACCGTGGGGAGCAGAGGGGCACAGCCCATTCAGGAAAATCTATGGTCTGGGAAGGAAATAAAAGAGACAGAAGCAGGAACTTGTTCTTTAGCTTTGGAACTTGCTAAAAATGGTAAATTCTAGTTTTGAGTGGTTTGAATGCTCCCTGTTGATGCTACCAAGGAATAGTTTGTCAAATCAGTCAGTTCTCAAGCTGGTATAAGTTATGTAGGCTGCAAATGCTGAATCTTTGTTTTCCCTTCTCTAAAACAAGTGCTAGCATGGTAAGAATTTGCCCTACTATGCAGTTACACTGCAACATGCTGCTTACCACAGGAYGGCAGATCTATTGTTTATCTAATCCTCCCCTTAGCTCTGAATTTCAGCGTATAAACTGTAAACTGCATTTTTGTGGAGCACAGTTCTTGACTGTGTATTAAAAAACAGGGAAGATGCTAAAAAAAACCCACTTTTGATATTGTCCATAGACCCACATGACTTACCAGGAACTCTTTTCCCCAAAGGTGCATCACAGCTTTCACAACGGTGACATCTGCCTACAGCTATTACCACTACGGCAGAAAAACTGTCCAGGTGATCAAGAACAAATGAAGTGGTCCAGGTGATAAAAAATGAAGTGTTCCTGGAAGGGCAGGAAGGTGCTGTTCYCCCAAGGGTGGTGGTATTGCAGCTGAGTTTTGGATCAAAGTACTCTTTTTTTTCTCTGCTTAAACCATGGCATCACAATGAAGTGAAATTTGAATATGTACTGTGTATATATGTAGAGAGAGACTTTTCAATGTATTTTTAATTTCTTTAAAAATGAGGTTGTTTACAAAAACAAATAAATAACATTCTTAAAAACACGGTGCCATTTGCATTCTGAGTAATTTTATATTGTTTTTGAAATCAAAACACACACTTGGCACCAGATTTGTTTTGCCATATTCATGCCAGGCACTGAGTATGCTGAGTTCTGAGGAGAAAAAGCAATTACAAGAACAAATTTGTCTTTGTACCTCAACCTAAGTCAACAAACCAGCATTTWAAAATTAATTTTTAATTTAATTTTAAGTTAAATCCATTAGGATTTAAAGACATACCTGAGGTTTCAGCAGAAGAAAGCACATTATTGAGAGACAGAAATTTAAACCAGAGAGAAATTTTACTTTATATTTCATGGGTGATATGGATAAGGCATTTACTGTTCCTACCCTGCTCCCTTTTCTTTTAAAATATGAGCAATGGTGAACTGTGCCCAAATAGAGTTAAAGTTTCTCATGCTATATATTCGTATCTCCAGATTCTTTAAACTTGAGAAGATGCTGTTTAATCCAAATACCCCTGACTAAAGAGGACATTTAAAATATTGTCCAAATGAATGGATACAGTGGAAATAACTTAGATTCATGTACTGTTAATTCTTCCYGTAGTTCTATCTTCAAGAGGTGCTCTGTTGTCCTCCCTCATGTGAGGACAATTTGTTCTTTGCCTGTTCTATACCTAAAAAACAGAAGAAAGAACAAGACAGAACAGGTCAAGTTGATCATAAACTCATGTTTTCCTTTTCTGACAATTTTTCTGACTAWTTTTCTTCCATATCATTAAAAAGAGTGCAACTATGAAGGCTTTAAATGTTTGAAATCAGGAGGTAAATWATACCACTGTAGTATTAGAGAAAGGAAACTTTCTGTAGACACTTCTTTTGAGAGCACACCGTCTCTTTTGTGACAGTATATGTTTGTGTATACAAACACTTTTAATGTATTTTTTAATATTTAAATGTATAAAATTGTGTATGGAGAAAACACTTGATCTTTCTTAGTGCCTCATGTTTTGTGCTCAACCCTGCGTCTTTCAGCAAAGGATAGAGGGCAAAGCCTGTGGAATTTTCCTTAAAATACATGAGTGGTGAAATGGAGAAAAAGCAGAATTTTTTTTGTACTCAGTGCGGTAATTGCTGTTTGGTTCTGGTCAATATAACTGGGCTTTGTTGGGGGAGGTATTCTTTAACTTTCTCAATCAAACACCCCTCACCGACTGCATGAAATCAGCGGGGACTGTTCAGCGGGTTCCAAGTTAAACCAGATTTGGTTCAATAAAATGCGTGAGGCTTCTGGAGTGCGGGGCTGGGTGGGCACAGCCCGTTCACCGGGAATGCGATCCCGCTCGTTCCTGTGGAAGGCTCCGGTGCGGTGTTGGGTGGGCACAGCCCGTTCATCGGGAATGCGATCCCGCTCGTCCCCGGGGAAGGCTCCGGTGCGGTGTTCGGTGGGCACAGCCCGTTCATCGGGAATGCGATCCCGCTCGT
>NW_026623927.1:70662-123043 GCF_030028575.1 Malurus melanocephalus | reverse complement strand
CCTGTGGAAGGCTCCGGTGCGGTGTTCGGTGGGCACAGCCCGTTCATCGGGAATGCGATCCCGCTCGTCCCTGTGGAAGGCTCCGGTGCGGTGTTGGGTGGGCACAGCCCGTTCACCGGGAATGCGATCCCGCTCGTCCCCGCGGGAAGGCACCGCGCGCGTTGCGGCGGGGGCTGTCCCGGCGCGGCCGCCGTAGCCGGGACTCGCCCTGCCCGCCATGGCGGCCCCCGAGCCGCCGCCGCCGCCGCCTGAGGGCTCCAGGCCGCTGAGCGCGCTGCTGAGCGGCATCGCCCAGGCCGCCTTCCACGGCAATGCCGACATCACCGAGGAGCTGCTGCACGGCCAGCTCTACCCCGAGGCGCCGCCGGAGGAGTTCCGCGCTCTGCGCGCCAAGATGGGCGGCCTCCTGCAGGTACCGGCGCCGCGGGGGGAAGGGGCCGCGGTCTGAGGGGAGCRGCTCCATCGGCCTCTCTCCCGCCGGGTGTGCGGCATCCCCTGCTCCGCGGGGCTCTGGGTGCAGCCGCAGACGGGATTGCTGCTGGTGCGGGGCGCCGAGCACAGCCCTGCCCTGCCCTGTGCCCTGCCCTGCCCGATCCGCGATGATAATCCGGCTCCATCCCCTCGGTGCGGGGAACGGCCGAGACAGGACCCGAGGGAATGGCCTGGAACTGTGTCAGGGGAGGGTTAGGCTGGGTATCAGGAAAAGGTTCTTCCCCCAGAGGGTGCTGGGCACTGAACAGGCTCCCAGGGCGGTGGTCACAGCACCAACCTTGACAGAGCTTAAGGAAAGTTTGGACAATGCTCTTGGGCACAGAGTGTGACCCTTGGGGTGTCCTTTGCAGGGCCAGGAGCTGGGCTCGATGGTTCTGATGTGTCCCTTCCAACTCAGCTCCTTCAGTGGTTCCGTTCCTCGGGCTCTCTGTAGTTCTACTCTCGCTCCTCAGTAGTAGGAGCAGGGGGAAAGGCGGTACATTTGGAGTCTGTGCTCATGGAGATAAGTACCTGTCATTTTCTGAGAAGAACTGCACTTTTCCTGTAAAAAACTGCGTTTTGGGCAAGCACCACCAAATATGAAACATGCCATTTTATACAATCAACAAATTTTGCTTTATTTATAAGAGAGAAGATATTTTCTCCCGTAATACATCTGCTTGGTCTCTGTTTATAGTGAAGAGCGKAGTGTAGCTCCCAGGAGCTCCATGTGGCTCAGGCTGTATGCTGCCTGTTAAATTAAAAGTCCAGGTGTTAAATCCTTGGATGGTCGCTGCCACCTAGTGGGTAACTCCGCGGCTTTGAGCAGGTTTATAAACGTGGTCGGTAGTTTTAAATATAATTGAGAGATTTGGAATTTGATGAGGGTGATCTCACTCACTTTCTGCTTTTATGAAGATGCCATTGTTAATTTGATTATCATATTAATATGGTTCCCTGAAAAGGCTGCAGTGAAAGCTGAATCGTAAAGATTGATTCTTGCAGGGCTCTTTGGTTTTGTCTGTGGGCTTTTTTCTTTCCCTCCTCTCAAATACAACTCTCATTCAAGCACGGTTGAGGTGTCACATTCTAAATGTGATGTTAATTCAGGCCCCAGAAGRCACAGTTGGTTAAAATTTTGTGGATCCATTGTTGTAAAATAGGCACAGAGCTTAGGAGGAGGAGGATGATATATTAGGGAGAGGGTGTGAGACTCTGTGTGTGCTGCTTTAGGAGACAAAACTGGCAGCAATTGTGGTCTTTGAGGTCACTGACACCTTCCAATGTAAATTAGCATCTCACTGTTATCAGAGTGTGTCTCATGTTCTCCATGGCCACCACTCTTCTCATCTCCTAATGGGAGAAATTCCTGTGAAATAACTCAAGTTCATGTAGTTCAGCTTTCCAGTTGAAGTTTTGGGCTGAGCAATGCACAAACTGCTTTGTACAGATGCAGCTTTGGCTGCTTTGGATTTTGGGGGACTTATTTCTAGTGGGTAACTTAAAGGAAGTGACACCTSAGTCCTGTGGATACTTTTAGGATCTCTTTCTAGAGTATCCTAAAAGAACCCCTTGGCCTTCTGGTTGCTCTGAGGGCCCTCTTTCTTTCACTCCTGCCAGTGTGGGGGAGAAAGGTTGATACTGTTGAGTTCTGCTTTGGAGGTAGGGAGGCTTAAACTTATTTTCGTTTTTTAGTATCTCCCTGACTTGAAACCAGGGGGGAGTTGTGTCACATTGTATTTGCTGATAACAGCAAACTTCAAAAGTGTTCTCTGTGCTTACAACATCTTCACCTTTGGACACACCTCGTGGGTGCTGGTGTCTCCTCAGCGCCTGAAAAAGCAAAACTTGCTGCAAGTTCTGCTTTTTCCTTCTTTGTCCATTGCCATATGAATTCCTGAGCTTATTTATTCCAGTTTTGATGCTTAAGTCATTGTGAAAAATCTTCATGATTGAGATTATAAAAGCTGGAGGAGGGAGGTATCTTTGTTACCTTTGTGGTTTTTTTGTTCTCCTCCTCTGGGTGGTGGAGCAAGGGGAGCAAACAGCAGGATAACAGCAGAAAGTCTAGAAGCAGAGAGATTCATTACCCTTGTGACTTAATTGCTGCAGTAGTTCCTGCCTTAAACATGGATCTGTAGCATAAATCAGCCTCTTGCTCTTGCTGGAACTGAGCATAAATAAGGTGAAGGACTTTGCAGTACCTTTCTGCATTCCACCTGTGCAAAGCAAGGCCCCTGGGAAAAGCTTGGAGATGAGTAAATGCCACAAAAGGGTATCATATTTACTGCAGCAATGAAAAAYGTAAATGTTTTCATCCCTGGATTGCAGAGAGAGTAGTTTTGGGTTTATGTTTACAAAAGATGTCATTATGATCTGCTTCTCACAGCTGTTTCCTTTGCTGCCCATCAATCTGCTGAATATGCATGGATTATCTGACCTCTTTCTAAAATGCTAAACTTATTTTGTAGTGAAATCAAATTTCTTTGTTAAATTTACTTTTTTTTAAAAAAATTAATTTCTTGTGGAATATCCTGGAAGGTAGAACAAACCCCTTGGAAGGCTGGCCCTGGAGAACCATAAAATTTTAGTTTGTTAATTGTTTTTTGCCCTCTGCCTTTATCCCTCCCAGCCTCCTGCTCCCTAAGGCTTCAAAACATTRAGAAAATGGGGAGATCAGCTTTTGCAAAATCTCACCCCCAGCTTTTTTTGGGTTTTTCAAAGGTTATTTCATCCTGATTAAAACACTAAATTTGTCTCCTTACGTAAGTTTAATTTGTTAGTATTAATCCACTGGTAATAGTTCATTTCCCTGTGGAGTAATGCCGCTGTTTTCCTTTTGGTGGCAGTAAGCCATTGCATTTATCGAACGGGATCCTTTGCTGATGGGTTTGAATTGTCCTGGTCCACTCTTCTGCTTTGCAACAAACTTTACATAGGCTAAAAAATAATAAAAACTTCACCATGAGGAGTAGAAATATTTTATTTATAAGTTGTTTTGGTTTGTTTGTTTGTTTTTTTATTTTTTTGGTGGGTTTTTTTCCCACGAATTCTGAAGAAGTTACTGTCTGTAATAAACATAAAAAATGATAAAATATTAATCAGACTATAAAAATAATATTTGGGAAACAAGAACTTGATATGCAGCATTTAAGGTGTGTTGTCCTTAAAGATTGTCACCTTCCTGCTAGGACTGGAGCTCTTTCCCAATGAAGTTGTGAACTCAAGAGGGGTTCCCAAGGCATTTTTACCCCTGTTTGAGAATGAAGAGACTTTGATCTTCGTTGCAGGAAAAGTCAGAGCAAAAAAACAGTTGTGAACAGTTAACATTCACTCAGCTATGGAGGATGAAGGCCTTTGCATCTTCTTCAGCAGGATTTCTGCTAACAGAAACATTTCTGCTGACAATTTCTGCCACCATTTCTGCTAACTGGTGGAAGATAAATATCTTCTTACATTTTCTAATAAGGGAAAAGAGCTGCCTTTCTTCCCTCTCCTCGGWTACCTTGTGATTCCTCAAATATGTGGGTTGAGTCATGAACTCTGGAGCACTTTGCAGTTGTTCAAGCTTCTGGAAGGYTGAGAGGGAGAGCAGCTTCGGTCTGAAGGCTGAGGTAAAATAATTTTGGAAGAGCTAATTGGAGAAACATCTTGCTTTCTGCCATTCAGAGTTGCAATTGTGTCTGCATCCACTGAGGAGAAAACTTAATAATGAAGCTCATTCTTCTTAATTCAGTAAAAGGATACAAGTACTGTGTYCATATGAGCTGCTTTCTACCCAAATACATGTCTTGTGTCAGCTCAGTTGTCAGCACCCCGGTGTCTGGTGTTGCAGYATATWTTTTCTCTTAYAAACTCTAATCCCACARTTATTGCTTGYTTTTTTCCTTTTTTCYCCCCATTTTCAGCATTGTCAATTAGGAGGGTAGAAAATGTAATGTTTACTTGAACTAGCACTGTCTTGCAGTGATGAAAATGTGCATGRGCCCTATCCCAAAGCATTCTTAGTGCTTTTAATATAAATTTGTGTAGCTTTTGGGTTTGTGTACGTGTGGTCACCTCACCAGCTGGCAGGTAACATAAAGTGGAGGGGGAAAATCCTTGAAAACAATGAAGTGGAGAGGAGGGTTGGGTGCAGAACTGTGACAGGCTTGGAGAACATTGCTAGGAGTGATAAGATCAGTGCTCCACTGCCTGGAGCAGCAATTTGTTGCTTAGGTATGTCAGCTAGAAAGAACAATGTACCCACGTCACTATGGGGTTTTTCTAATGACTTTTTTGCGATTTCTCAAGTTGCAAAAGTTGGGGTTTGTGTTGTTAAAGCCTCTCACATTTGCAGTGGTTTCTTTTCCCTGGCGTTGTGATTACTTGAGGAGATGTGTAGGAGGTGGTGTTATTGCTGCGATTTGGGGATGGTGGGTGTTTGCAGCACATGCAGATCTCCACGAATTGGACCATTGTTTTAAACAACAGSGTGTGAACAAGGAGTCTGTACATGACAAACCTCAACTACAACTGCAAATCCTCAAGGCAAACAGAAACAGAAGGGCTTCCACCATTAGGACATCATTCATTTAATGAGTAATATTTTCTATAACTCAGACATGAGAAAGGCTCATTTCATTTGGGATTGTGAAGTTCAAATTACAGCTGCTCTGCTGTAACTGTGCCACCTCAGTGRAAACGGCTTACCTGAAGTTTAATGGTTTACCTGACCTTTTGTGGTGCTTTTTGTTGTTGTTRTTGTAATGTTAGCTAGGGAAAAGTGGTAGATTAAAAAAAACGTCATCAGATCTGCGTCAGTGATCTGTAATAGGTGTGGTAGACTGTTGCCCAAACGAGAAGCAAATCTCTCTCTCTCTCTCTCTCCTTCTCTCTCTCTCTCTCTCCTAATTACAGTGTTGATTATATCTCTACAAGCAGAGATCTGGTTGCTTTGTCCCGGTTGTGGAGGTTGGTGCTACTTATCTGTGTCTAGAGCAGGCAGGTCAGTACTGGCTCTTCTCGTGTATAATGTCTCTGCATTACATCTTATTTTTAAAATGCCCTGCTGCATTTTAAATCTGCTAATTGCCAGTTACTGGACTTCCAGAACAGCGTGCTGCTGAGAAAGTTGGATTCCCTCATGGTGGCACCTGTTGATTCCCCCTCTCCCATCCACGGTTTGTTCATTTGTAGGACTTCTGCAAGTAAGTATCATTGTCATCATTAATGACACCTTTTCTCAAAAAAAAAACAAACCCCAATAACCACAAAATTTTTGTGATTAGAAAAGTTCCACCTACACATGTTTGTGATTAGCAAATTCTGTACGTGTAGGGGTGTGTGTGCACACAAACACAGAGAGGGAAGGGTATTGATTATGCTGAAATTCATTAGGCCAACCTGATCCCCAGGGTGTTTTTCTTGACCTTAACAAGAGTCTACTCTGATTGAARAACAGGGTGTCAGATCTTGCCTTTGAAGATCATTATTCCAAATTAAATGCTTCTACTACACTTAATTAGTATTCATCAAACACATGCTGTATGGAATATATTTGAAAAGGGAGAAAGACTCCCTTAGGCTTCACATGTAGTTTCATGCCTTTATTTCARTAACACTAAGGCTTCATTCCCTATTCCCCAAAGTGAGTGGGAGATGCTGAAAAGGGTAATGAAGTTCAGTGCCATCATCTCAGCACTGATGATTTTCTGGACTATTATGAATTGTCTTTCCTCTTTTAAAGAGAACTTGAGCTGTCTTCTCTTCAATTTGATGCATAAAGAAAGACTGAAAGGAAAGGCTGCATGCTGAAATTTTATTTTTTATTATATAAAACTCTAAAAATGGTATCTCTTACAGCTGGTGTGAAGGAAGGTTAGTTCTTGCTTGCTCCAGGAGCCAAATGATGTTGGCAATGAAGTGAAAATATTAATTTCAACCCTACTGGTCTCATGTGAGGCTGCCACACAGCTGAGCAGATAAKAGACTTCTTTCTTTCTTTCTTCAACTACACAGATGTTTTTTCATTGCAAGTAAAGATGAATGTTCTTAGGAAAACAGACTAGTCACTGATCCTTTAGATTGGAGTGAAAATAATCACCTCTGCTGTCATACACATCCTCATTTCACAGGAAGTTCAGAAGAAAAGCAGCAGAAAGAGTGGTTGGCACATTGAATAGCACCCTATCAAAGGTGCAAGAGCTGTGGTACACACTTGAGCCAGWGAAGTTCACAGCTGTGTACGAAAAGGAAATTTGGATGACACTTAAAACACAACCTTTTTACAAGCTGAACATCTGAAATTTCTCATTCCTTGTAACACTTAGCTACAGTCTTGGCATGATGTAATTTAGATTTTTGACTCTACTGGTGTGTAGCAACTGGATGCAGTATATCCAAAGCTTATTAAAAAGAAAAAAAAAATGCAGACAAGACCAAAAATTTTGGCTAGAATCTGCTTGTGTGGTTAGAATTATTCCATTTTGAAGCTTGTACTCTGGATTTCTTCCAGTCTGGTGACCAAATGTGATGGAGCCTGAATTCTTCAACCTTTGGATGACATTTCTTTTTTCCACAGTTTATTTAATTTTTAAAAAAGAAAAAGGAAAAGCTTTAATGGCACAAAATACCAGGCACTGCAGCTGTTACATGAAGTGATATTTTAGTCCTTAAACCCAATGGCACAGAGGTTGTCAGGTAAGAACATTTGACAGCTTGAGCTGCTCAGTGGCTCCTGTGTGTTCCCCAGGGTTAGCTGCAGCTTCCTGGGAGGGCTTCAGAGTCAKCCCTGGAGGATGATTTATTTTGTAACATGGTGAATTGAGTGTCTTCCTTTAAAGGCAGGGCCTAAAATATCTAAATTTTTATTTTATTATTGTCAATGTATGTTTTTACACTGTAGGGTTTTTTTTAAAATATTTAATTTATGAACTAAGTGGGAACTGAGTGGAACATGGATGATATCCATTGTGAAGGATTAAGGGTTCTTTATTGGGAAAACCAAACTGGCTAGGTTGGTTTGTGGGCTTTGTTTATTKGATTTATTTTGTTTGGTTTGTTTTGTTAYGTTGATTGGGGTTTTTGCTTGTTTGTTTATTTGTTTTGAGGGGAAGGCATTTTTAGTGTGTATTCTGAATATCTGAAGCTTTAATGCAGTAATTTTCCATAGTTGTGTACCATTGTATTTAGCAGTCAATTACAAGGAAACCAAAWTTTCCTTTGCTTGTTTTAGCCACCCAATGATTTAAAAATTGGATGGTTTGAGTAAAGTAAGTGGGACTTGCCTTTTACTTGCACCTGTTTCTGGCTGATAACCCAAGATCTAATTCAGAGTATTCTATCTTGTTTTAAGTTGGTAGTTTTAGAATTGTATAGCAAGCCTGGGACTGCCTCCTCGTTCTCAGTTCCCAATAGAGTTCAGTATCTGTTTATCTGCTGGGCTTGAGGACTGCAAGTTTACTTTCTAAAGGTGACAGTGATCTTGGAATACATTTTTTTATCCCTCTAATTCCTCATAAATCCCTCATTCTATATTTTCCTCTTAACAGTGCTGGTTTATATGTCATTTCATGTAAGTGAAAACAGACTACAATAACCTCATGAAAACAAGACATAAAATATACCATGCAGAGAAAATGTGAAATAATAGCCAGCTAGTCCAAACCTTTTTTAGATTTAAATGTTCTCCTCATTATTTTTAAAATATTTTTGTAATCATGTCATTTTGCATATGTGAATGTATTTATGAAAGTATGTTTTTTCACATCTCTCTTTTCCCTAACAATAAAATGTGGCAATAGAAATCGTTTAAGTGAATTTGGTGTTTTTTTCCAAATATGGTTAGATTTCTTTTTCTGGTTGAGATGCTTTGGGATCTCTGCCAAAAGATTTCTGCCTCAACTTCGTGGGTAGTTTTTCCTTTTCTTTCTTTACAGTATCTCTGAACTGTGATGCCAGGATTATGAAATATGTTTTGAAGATACATGCAGACACTGAAGTAGTATCTGTGTGAAAGGCAAGTAATCAAGAGACATTTTTACTCCTTGTCTGACATTTACACACGGTTTTGTTGTCTCTCCTCAGACTGTCACATCAGATGCGCTGTTCTCTTAGACTCTTTTTGCCATTTCTGGTTCAAGAGTAGTTTTTATTCTGTTCTGACAAGCTGTTTGTATAAGTACCTTTTAGTTTTACGCAGTCCCACATGGCAGAAATATTTTCTGTATTTGAAACCGTTGTGATTCTTTTTTTTATTCGTTTATCTCCATTTTTACGTTTTTTTAAGGGGAGAAAAATAYTCATAACTCTGTTTTTCTGTAGAAGAAGAAATGGTGCATTTACTGTTTACATTTGTTTGGCAAGGAGCGTGGTTTTGTTCATGGATGAAGATTAGTGTGTTCCATTTGTTGATGGATGGCCTCAGCAGCAGCTTAACCTAAAGGGAAGAGAGAACCACCCTCTTTGGTGTAATCAAAGCAGTCATTCATGTTTAATGGGATTTTATTGGAGAGTGCTTTTTTTTTTAATGTCTTAGCTGTTTTGTCATGTGTTTAGCCCTTTTTCCCCCAAAATGTTGATTGCATTTAGTGCACAGATAATTTTTGATACAGGAAATGGCAACTAAGTCTTAATGGGAAGTGAGAGATGGTTTCTTCTCTCCTGCTTTGGCCTTTGTTCCTGATCAGGTGATGTTTTCCAGTGACAGGGATGTAGAGGGACCATACTGGAGAGTTTGACCTGCTGTTCCTTTCTCCTTCAAAGGCTGAGCTGTTCACAGCCACCATRGCTGCTGCTGGTTTGGGGAACACGTTTTATGTTTCACTGAACTGACAGGAGGCAAAACCATTTTCCCYGTGCTGAAAGGAAGCCCTGGTGGCTGGGATCCTGAGAATGGAAGCTTCCCTCTCACCTGTCAGTCCTGTCAGCGTGTAACATGAGTTGTCAAAATAGGTGATGAAGGACCAGATGGTAGAGCACTGTTGCTTGCTTCCTGTGAAGCAGTGTAGTCTGTAAGCTTGTCTCCTTTCCTGGCTGATCTGTTTGCTGCTCCCAAACACGTCTGCAGGGTTATGGGCTAAGGCAGGGATGTGTTCCCAGCCTGGGCTGCGAGTGCAGAAATCCTTCTCCTTCCACGTAGGAAATGAAACTCTGCTGCTGCTCAGAGTGGTGATAACAGGCAATGCACAGGAAAGAAGGAAAGCAGAGGCTGGGATCAAGATTTGGTTCTGAAAGGGAGTTTATGGCAAGACATCATACAAGGGAGGGATGAGACTCATATAGTTAATGGTTTTCACTGCTACAGCATCTCTGCTTTGCTATAGCGGAAGCTGATGTCTGAATGTAAACCAAGGGACAAATTAGCTGAGTTAATGATTAACTTTTGGGATGCAGCCAATCAAGGTACTCTGAGTAAAAGTGAAAATTGAATTYGTGGTACTAATTCTGTTTCTGTGCTTGGTTCATAATAAAGCAAGTTTGTGCTGATTTCAGTGACAGGACCACTGCCTGCAAAGCTCCAATAAGCTCTGCTAATGTCTGCACTGTTACTGCACTCAGGGTAGGGCTACAACKTTTTTTTTCTTGTGTCTTCAAAATATGAACTGCTCCAACTTCTATTTTTAACTCTCCTAAGTGAAATGAGATTAAACATGAAGCAGTAGTCTGCAGCAGCAAGTAATTTTCCCAGAATGATCGTAGAAACCTGATAAACACAGATCTCTTTTATTGTAAGAGAACAGAGGAGAAGAAAAGCTTGAGCACGTGATCTCCTAAGGGAACGACAGGTCATGTCAACAGTTCCAGGACTGTCACTATATCTGTCTCTCTTTCCCTGCTTTTATTCCCTCCCTTGATTTTTTTTTTATATTTTTATTTACTGTCTGGTATTTTCTGTCCTATCTGGATTTCTTTCTGCCTTTTGTTTTTCTTTCTTTAGCAACAGTGCATTAAATTACTTTCATCTGCTGGGAGTTCTTGCTTCTGAATCCAGCTCCTTCAGGAGTTCTGAAGAAGAACCCATTTTAGTCTGAATAATGTAACCTCTGAAAATTAGTGTGTTCTCCAAGAAAACAGCTCACTGCTGCTGAAGCACAGTTCAGGGAGCACATGTGTGTGCACATTCATTTTGAAAGAGGTTGAACCTCTCAAACTTGTCTGTAATATGGTTTCTTGTTTAAGAGCTACTGGAAATGTGACATTTCTTTGCCTCCACCCCAACTGGCAAAATGCTTTCTAAACCACAGCAAAGATTTGGGCTTGAGTGGGGAGAAAACTGATGGCAAAGTTTGGGATTTTTTTTCTTTGCTGTAATTCAGTAGAGTATCAGTCAGGCTGGACAGTTTATATTTTTAGTTGCAATATGTTTATATTTTTAATCCTCTTATTTCACCCTTGTTCTTGCAAGTATATCTGCTATTAATAGAACATTTCCTTATATTTTTTTTGTTCTATGTTTTATCTCCCTCCAGCCTGTCCAACCTATCTGTGCTCCCTGAGAAGCACTTTCCATTGCCTTTTTGCTTGTATAACTTCTTCCTCTTTCCATTTWAAATAACACAAGCAGTTTGAAAACTTATTCAGGAAGGAAGGGCTGGTGCTTCTTTTTAYGTTTATTGCTTGAAAGCCAAGCTTTTATTATCTGTTCACAATCTGAGTCTGCAGGCATTGTTTGGGTATCTACCTATGACTGATGCTGTCCATGGGTGGGCTTGTTTTGGTTTTATTATTATTTATTCTTGTTGGTGAGTGGTGTRAAGCTTAGACAGAGTAGGTCCAGCCTGAAAATCCTGATGATTCTCAGTTTTCCTTCAGCTAAAGATGTTTTCTGGAGTGGGAGAGCCACTTGTTGGAGCTCAGCCCAGCAGGTTTCCAGGAAATGCAATGATGTGACTGAGAGAACGTGGCTGAGGTCGCTGCTCCTCTGGTGGCTGCCTCTTTTCATCAGACTTTCATCCTCCTGTATCATCAAATGCATCTTCACACTGCAGAAAAATGACACCTTCTGCAAATAAATKTAGGAAGTGGTATTTTATGGCATTGTGAGTTCAAACTGGTCATTTTTGGCTGCACAGACTCATGGCGGGGGCAGGCTGGAGAAAAAATGTTGTGGTCGTTTCACATGCTTTTAAAAACTAATGCTAGGATCTCTTTTGTGTTCAGTTGTAAGCTAAGTCAAAAATAGCTGAGTACTCCCCTGTGATTGAACTTCCAAGCAAAAMCAGTAATTTTAACTGAGAACATAGAGTTGGTGAGCTTGTATGTGAAAAAAACAAAAAAAAGAAAGATGGAGTTTAGTGGATTTCTGCTTGGTGGGAGCCTGGGAATTGTGGGGGAGAAAACAGAGGAGTCAGTCAAGAAGCATGGAAGTGACCCATTGAGAAGAGGTTTTTTCTTCCATGTGCACAATTGACAAGTCTGTGTGGAATCAAGCTTAATAAGATCAGGAGCACAGGAAGGATGTAATTTTGCCTGAAACTCCATCATACACACACATTTTTCCCATCTGCAGAAGCAATTCAGTAATTTTTTTGTTGGTGTGTGTTGCGAGTCTTCCCATCCAAGAAGAAAGCTTGATGAAAATCAGAAGTCAAATTTAAAAATATTTACAAGTCTGCTGAGCATCTGTTGAATCTGGTGAGTGCCTCCTTGGCAAGGAATCAAAAGGTTGGAATARAAAAGTTTTTGTTGCAGAAGACCTGTTACCTACTGAAAAAAAAGTAAGCTACAGGCTTTAAACAATTTATGTATTATTAAAGTCTTAATGATTCACAGGTAGTTCTTTTCTATTTGCAAACTGGTTTATTTCACTTTCAGCTGTGCACTACGGCTCCGTAAGAGGCAAATAAAAGTAATATTGGAACATGGTATGGAATATGATAAAAGAATTYRTGTGATCTCCCATGGATTAGATGAAGACTTAYCTTTCTACTTTGTTGTAGAAATACTRAATGTATCAAGGGTTAGTTGTGCTTTCTGACTTAGAAATGTGATGGGAGGGTGTGGAAGCCTTTAGGTTTGGGATTTTTTTCCCCAAAAGATGGATCACCATTTTCAAGTGCAGACAAGCAGACTGTTGTATCTAATTTTATCTCAATTCTGATTCTCAGGAGGGGTCTTGGACTCTAATAAACAGTATTTGTGAGGCACAATTTCCAACTGGTTGAAAACCTTCRCTGTCTCCAGAAACGTGGGAAAGTCTTCTGGACTGATATCCAGGGAACATCTGTGGGAAGAGCTCATTTATTACAGGGCTGGATATCTCAGCAGCCCTTGGGAGAGTCTGGCTGGGAGATGCTTACAAAGGAAGACCCAGAAACCACAGGGTTGGGAAGATGTTGGATTCCTCCTGTCAGAAGCTGCTATTTGCAGAGGAACATGCTGAGCTGACTGACAAATAACARTGTCATCAGCACTCGTGTGCTGTTCTGAGCTGCTTCTGTTCCTCTGTTTGCCCCCAAATCCAGCAAAGGTTTTCTTCTGAGGGAAATGACAGAAATAGATGTTGATGTTACCCAGAATGGGCTTTGTGTGATGCAGATGTTGGGCTGAGCAGGGTTCTGTGCCATGTTCCTCCTGTCTCTCTTCTTGTGCTGCTCAGGGTTCTGTTTCTAAAATGAGTGGCCAAGACTGTGATGCAGGAATAGCCTCTAACCCCACCTCCCAAAAACCTGAGGAGGTGAGTTCAGTAACACGGTGTGTGCTGAATTGTTTATTTCTGTGAGCCTGTGATTTCTTTGTGCWGCAGGCTGGCAGCAGAGGGTCAGCTGGAGGAAATGCCTCCACATGCTGGCATGCCCAGCTCATAGAGCTCTTTTGTGATGTTTTATTTCTGAGAATCAAATGTGCTCTTTTTTTTTCCCAGTGGGTTTTACCAGTTGTTGTTTCTCACTAGTACTGCATGCTTGTCAGGCTTTATTTCTCAAAAGAGATAATGAATTTAAGTCTGTTTTCCTGTTCTGTGTACCAAGGCACATGTCTGATGGATCTAATTAAGCTAATACAAACCTCTCCAGATTATCAAATATTGCTTCATTAAGGAAATGRTATTTGAAGTCTTATTTTTATTGGCTGAATTATAKTGGAAGACATAGTGGGTATATTTTGAAGCAGAACACAAGGAGAATTCAGTAGGACCAAAACTGTTTCCCAGCCTTTGGAAAGGAAGGTGTTGCCAAACACTGAGGGCAGAATTTATGTGGTTGTAATAGGACATGCTGTCCATAAGCTGTGCTTTCTAGGAGGGAAATGAAAAAATATGTTTTATCAAATCTCAAAATACGTAATGTGAGGAAATTTTTTTTAATCTAAAAATGGTGTTGTCTTGCAGACTCTAGTTTTGAAACAGTTTTTTTTTACTTAGACATTTGAGTGAATAGTCATAGTAAMGTTAATTTGCATTTTGCACTGGCATGGAACAGCTGTGATTCTATACATTCCTAGGGAACTTTTCTGCTTTTTGTTAGTTGGAAATGTTTATATTGAAATGGTAAATTACTTGTGATTACCAACAAAAACTGGAATTAGCTGAGAATATAAGCTCTCTATGACACAATGATGTGTCACCAACTGTACAGTGACTCAAGGTATGGCAATTGTTCTGYACTTCAAGGTCTGTCTGGACTAAGTAATTGGCATTAATAAGATGTGTCACTATAGAACCAATGCTGGCAGTGATTCAGCTCTAGGAACAGATGGATAAAACAGGTTTCAGTACCTTTAAATTCTGAGAATTTTCCAGTTATGATGCTAAACTGTGAATGTGTTGTTTATTCCAACGGTGAAACAACCTTCACCATRGCAGTGGGAGCTGAACAACAGCTGGTCATTGTCCTGATGGTGATAAATRCTCATCTGAAGCTCCTAGGGTTTAATAGCATGAGAGGGAGACTTAKAATCAGATATATTTTGTCTGTCTTTAGCTAGAAGCACAGAAGGACCACTCGTGTTCTAACTTWAAATCAATCCTTAGATATATCAGTAAGATGTATTCACTGTAATTTGATATTCTGTATAATAAACGAGCATTGTTAAAAGTAATGGAAAGAACTGTTTGTAATGCTATGCAGARTATGGCTGGAAATATGCTTTTTGGCCAAATTAAATTAAAACATTTCCCTGAGCTTAAAAAAAAAATCTGAGCTGAGGCCCTTTCTRTAAGCAATGGAGTAGAACTACATTTGTTTAAAGAATGAATTGTGTAAATGTTCATGCAACAAGAGACAGAGGAGATCAGCAAAGACTTTAAATGTTCTTTCATTTTTTGTCYACAGTGAAATGTTTCCAAGTTAAGATGAAAAAGAATACTAAAATGAGCTACTRTTCTTATGTGACTTGAAAACCATTATAGCCGATGGGATTTGCTGGGAAATTTCAAAGAAAGTGTGTCTCCATTAATTAATATCTTCATGCAGCTGTACCAGAATATAACTCATTGATTGTTTAGACCCACTTCCAGTTAATTTTTTCGAAGGAATTTTTAAGCAGTAACCATATTTCCAAGAAGAGATTCTAGTCTGAATGATGGGCTAAAAGGATATCTTATTTAAAGCATGCATTATCTGATAAATAYTCCACCAAAATACATTGTGCTTGTTACCTTTTGGATTCTTGGCTGTGTGCAGTAAGTTTCTTACATTTGTGGAGTATAAAACCATCCAAACTGTCCTGTATATGCCCTAATAATATTTTTTTGTGTTCCTTTTGCTTCAAACTTCAAGTTTGATCATGATCTTCCTCGTCTGGATACACTTCAAAGTCAGATTTATACCACGTGTCAAGCACAATAAGGAACTTTGTGTCTGTGATTTTTTTATCAGCTTAGAAGGGCACTGCAGAATCCTTGCTGCATCTTGTAGAAAGGGTTGTTGTGAAGAGAGTGACATTAATAAATAATTCCAGAGAGTTACAAATGTGAATGATTTGAAGGTTATGAAATCAAGCCTAGAAAAGGGGGTGCGTGGTGTCACCATGAATCTGCATTAGGCTCCCATTTAATGCAGACGAGCTGTTTCTCCGTGACACCTTTGCTTCACCCAGTGCAGAGGACACAGTTTGTGTTCCTGGTTTCTGCACAGGAATAAAACAGAAGGCAATTTTCTGCACAGCTGAACTGAGAAGAAAGTCTGCATCTGAACTTGATCTTGACAGGGCTTACCCAAGGTGCTGGAGGTCTGTGCTTGTTGATTCACCTCCACTTCTCCCCCCACTGCCATAAACCAACACGAGAGATGTACACGAGCCGTAGCTGGTGTCACACAACACAAAAACACAGATGTAGTGATGTGAAAAATATTAAACCAGAAAATATTCCACACTGCTGTTAGCTGACAGTCCTGGTTGTGTAAGATGTGGCTGTAGGGAAGGGATGGAAGTCTGAATAGCTTTTCTTCTGGAAATGGAAAGAAGTGCTGTTTTCACTTCCAGCATAATGAGTTAGTACAGGATAATTACCTCTTAGGTTAAATATTTTCAGTATAAAGCAAGCAATATGTACCAATATGTCAAATGCCCTATAGAAAAGCCAGAATGTTGCACTAGGCAGCTCAAATTTTATAATAAAGTCGCAGATGCTCCCSTTAAACTGGAACCTTACTAGAGCTGAGGGTTTGCTTGTGGTGTTGATTGCCATTTCTTTTCTCCATCACGTAACAGATGGCAGCTAATCTATTGTGAAAGCAAGGCAAGGCGGCTCATCCCTCGTGAAAAAAAAAACACTACAAACCTTTCAGTTTTTAGATAAGCACTGCCCAGCTTTGCAGACAAGCAATGTGAAGTGTGTGTGCCCAGCCCAAAGCCACACGATGTCACCCCCTTGGCTGTCAGGAACRAGGCTGTGCTTTCCCTGGATGCACAAAATGCAGCAATAGCAGGGCTGTGTCAAGGAAAATTAAATCGAGCCAAATCCCAAGATTGGCCCCACTTCAGCTTGCTGTGCTCTGTGTCAGCATCTGCTTGGAGGTGTCGTGTTCATTTTGGAGAAGTTGCATCCATTTTGTGTGAAAAGGAAGGAAAAGCATCTGCTTGAAATGACGATGGGGTAACTTAACCACAGTTTCCTCTCTCCACCTCCCATCCTCCCTTCGTGGCCATATATAGTAGCAACCATTGCCAGTTAGGCAGTGCAAATAAAAGGCTGTGGGTTTATCAGGTTTGAAAAAACAGATGGAAAAACTGGGTATCTGTATAAAAAGGGGTTTTTAGGAATAATAATGATTTCTGTTGCTGCACAGGAGGGAGGAGTAAATGACCCCTTCCACTCTGCTGCAAAACACAAATAAAGTATTTACCCTGACAGAGTCCACCAATGCTCTGAAAGAAGCTGCAGTTGTATTTTTAAGGCTTTTTTGAATAATACAGATGAAAAATGCAGTTCCATTTTGCATTGTGACTCTCCCTTGGAACTCGTGCTCTTACTAGACCCTGCTTTACTGGTGCAGCATTTACCAGTTTTGCTTCCTTGTGTGTGRTGTGGAGGTGGCAGATGAAACTGTGGATGTTGCAATGAGCCAGCCTGTCCCTTGTTTGTCCCAGCATTCCTGTTTCCTTGCCAGTCAGAGCAGCAGGGCAGTGCCAGACCCTGACATGGTTTTTGTGGCAGTGTCCAGTTGGGATCACCCTTGGCACAGTAGGGAAAGGGCCAGGAGACYGTGAGAAATCTCCTTTTATCCTGTAGCAGTGCTGAATTCCCAAAGGTGTTCCCAGTTCCTTGCTGGTACCCATCCACTCCCTCCAACTGTCCTGGGGCAGCAATCTGGAATGAGGAGTGGACACTTGCAAATGGAGTTTTAATTAAAGTTGTCAAGTTATTTGCATAACCCAGATTTGTTTGTGCTACCCCTTTAAGATCCAATATTTATCAAATCCTAAAGATGTGACCTTTTTGTCCTCCTTTTTGTCCTTGTTTTGAGCAAGCTTTTCCCTTTTACTCCCCTTATTTTCCCACAGTCGATTGCTTCAGCGGACATGGATTTGAATCARCTGGAAGCTTTCCTCACTGCTCAAACCAAAAAACAAGGAGGAATCACATCAGATCAGGCTGCTGTCATTGCAAAATTTTGGAAGAACCACCGGACTCACATCCACGAGAGCCTGATCAATCAGAGCCGCTGGGATAATGTCTTGAAAAACATGAACTGGAGAGTGGACCTGAAATCCCAGTCGAGACACATTGATCAGATAAACACTCCCGTTGCAGTAGTTGAAATGGAACTGGGAAAAAATGGGCAGGTAAGCTTCCTTTTGAAAAATATATAAACCTGAATGCACCGAGACATTTTACCAATTGCTAAATTCACTCCATCCAAATCAAGTCAGTTGATTCTTCACCACTGGGCCTTTGAAATTCCCGTCCTTTTTGGATACAAAGAAACACTCTGAATGGTGAATGCAGTTTTTGCTTTCTTTTTTTCATGTCTTTGTATATATACTGACAACTCTCTTGATATGAAGCTTGAAAAAATCAGAGGATGTAGAAATCAAATATTATCTTAGAATTCTGTTTGCATTCCATGCACTGCAAAGTTTATTAGTCTTTTTTTTTTTAATCCAGCACTAAAATTAGTTAAAATACAGAAATTAGGCACTGGAAAAGTGTGACGTTCACAAATTACGTTTTAGAACAACGTGAGGGGAAAGACTCCTTTTTATTTTACGTAACACCCATTCTTATGTTAGAAATACATCTTTATTACTTGTCACATTATGCAATCCGGCCTTATCTCCCTGAAAGATATCTGTATATATARCTCTATCAGTGCTAAGCACTGCATTCCTTTTTTAATCTTTATAGTCCATGGGAATGTACAGCTAAAGGCACAGCTTCCCATCTTCATTTATAGTTTTGTTTTCTTAACAGGAAATRTGTTTCAATTTGGTGTCTTTTCTCTCTGCAATGCTTTAGTAAATGTTAAAACCTCATTTCTTAGCAGTAGCTACTGCAAATTGTACCATGAGCTAATTTGGGCATTTTGATGTTGTTAATAGTTAACATTTAGCAAATTTCCTTGTATTTCACAATATTTTAATAGCGTATAGCAAGAGTACCTAAATTAGGAATACATCAGTCTATACATCCATGCACACACCTGGAATATACCTGTGCATAGGAATGATTGAATTCCCACTGTGGCTGAGCAAGACCAGAATGAACAAACAACTGAACTGGGATGCTRCAGAGACTGTGGGTATTGTTGGAGTCATTCTTTTAGTTCACTTTTCTTTGCAGTCTGAAAGCTGATGCTTCCTGAGCCTTCCCCCTGTGGATCTGTKCAGTGACCAATACAATCATGGGGTGTGACTTTAGGGGTTTTTTTTAACCTTCGAGAAGTGGAGTTTTCTGCTCAGGGTCTTGAGATTGGAAATTATTGTATTCTGTTGGTAGCAAATGGGAAAAAAAAGTTGTTTTGAATCAAAAGGTTACAGGGAGCACATTATAATGAGTACATTGAGTACATTAGTGAGCAAATGGAAGAAATACCTACATTCATTAAAAAATGCATTCTTAGCTCAGAATCTCTGTTGTGTGTCATAAGGGGATTATGTAGTTAGTGGCTCCTGTTTGGAAATTGTTTTTCCCCCAGTAATGGATTCTTACAGTGACATCAATCAGCAAGGCCATTTACATTTCTTTCACCCTGTGCAGAGAGAGTCAGGGGATGTGAATGTACAGGAAGAATACACATTTCTGAGACACTGTGGTGCCTCTTACTGGAGAGCCCCACGACAAAATCAAAATGAATTCTTTTAGCAATGCACCTTCMTGCTGCAAAGGGAAGTGGCTGTGTGAATGCATTTTTGGAAGTGCCATCAAACATGACTTTTACCTCTTTCCCTGAGGACAGCAGTGAGCTGTGGCAAGCCTGACASTTGGTGTGAGTTAAACTGGTATTTACTGAAACAATCACGGAGTAATTAGCACTGTCACCACTTGAGTCACTTTACATTTATTCTGGGGAGCTCTGGTTTCTCGTAGCCTTGAGCTCTGGATTAAAGAGGTTCTCTGCTGTGAAGCTTTGGGTTGARGCACTCTGCATGCTCTTGATGGGATGAGTTTTGGGAACCCCACAGATGTTYGGAGACCTCCTGGAAAGAAAGGCTGGTCACAGAGACTCCTACWAGAGGTTGAAGGAGTTGTTGTTGCACACTGGATCCAACCCACTAACATGAAGCTGTCATGTTTTATAGTCTGTATAAGTAATTTTACTTTATTGTTAGCACATCTGTTCTAARTGTCAAGTTTTGTAGCACATCAAATACACATATACTGGTACCTTTCTTAAATTTAGCAGAGAACATATTTTCTAAAAAAAAAAGTTGTCAGCCATAGATAGGATTTTATGAATAATGAAGATCTGGCTTTGAAGAAGAAAGCTGGCTGATGATTCAGGATTAAATTATTCACCACAGACTGTTTTCATTTGGACACATGATAACAGGGGAGTATACAAATGCATTGATATGTAATGAATCGACATGAATATTGCATGGTTCAGCAAGAGCAAAGAAATGCTCTGTAGAAAATGTACCTTTCCAGAAGCCACTCTGATTCTTCTCAGTGTCTCTGGGTTGGATTTAGATCTCTGCCCTGCACAAGGCCATGCTTCTTGATGCAACATCTGCTCCTTCTGCTTCAATAAGTAACTGTGTTTCCTGCCTGCCTTCTCTGAATTTCTGTCACTTGGTTGTTTCATGACAGGAAGACTGTGTGTGTATGCCCTGATGTGGTTAGGAATGGGGAACTGGAAGTGACTGGTTCAGAAATGCCAGTAGATCGGGTTCACATTAATTTTGTCGAATTTCCTGAGTGTTTTCTGACTGGGGAGATATTTCTGGGTTTGAGAATCCATCACAACTTACATGCATTAATTTTTACTAGCCTTGCCATTACTGAAATGGAAAAGAATGAAACCTTTTCCCCAAGTGCTCTTAAAAACACGTCTAATAGAAATATTTTAGAACATCATGCTCCAAACTTTGAAAACTTTGATTCAGGATCTGTAACTGGGAGTTTAAACTCTCCTTCAGTAAAGATTTTACAGTAACATTTGAAGTTTACTTTATGCTGGTGATGTAGTCTTTATAGATCCTGGTTAAAAGCAGATGAACATTCTAGCCATGAAGTGCTCAGCTTTGAAAGCCCATTTTCTTTAACAATATGACTAAAAATAAAATGATAAAGCAGTTGCACTTTAGCCTGCATTTGCCTTCATCTTGTGATATTCAGTTCTCATCACTGCTGGTTCATTTTTTCATTTTGAACAGCCCATCTTTTCTTTGGCATGATGGTTTTATCCTCTTGGATTTTTTATCCACCTTGCTGGCTTTCTCTTAAAACRTCTATAGCTACCTGTCCCCTTCTTTATGTCCTTTTAAATCTTTTTCTCCCTCTCTGGGCATTTCTGTAAAGCTTTTTTGGCATGAAATTTCAGCCAGACATGAATCTGCCAGGAGGGATGGCAGAGTGAGCTGGAACATCCTCCTTTTCATGCCCTTCCTGCCCCTYTGCACCAGCACTGCTCCACTGCTGTGCAGTGTTGGCTCACCTGCACATTTCAGTCACACATTTATACCTGGCCTTGCCATTAATGGAAAATTAATTCATTGGTTTTGCACTGTGGCTTGACACCAAGATTATATTTAAACTTGGTTTCTGGACTTTGTCATGGTGTTTTCCTCATGAGATGTGTGTCTCCCTTGGGGCTGTGTTCTTCCTGTGGGCTGATTTACCAATGAGTTTTACTTTCTTGCAGCATTTTATATTTTACAGTTTAATATCTGACATTGATCAAATATTACAGATTAGAATTTGTTGTCAGCTTTTTTGCTTTAGCCTTCTTACAGGATGGGTATTTCCACATGGATTTATTTTCAGTCTTTAAGATACCGGTAATCCATGTAATATCACTTCTGTTGGAGCTTTGCTGGATCTTAAAGCATGTTTTATGATCAAAGAGTATTTTCTGCCGTAGTTTAACATGAAGCTGGGATTCTTCTGCAGGATTCTTCCCAGAAAAACCTGAGGTAATTGCATCAGGATTATGGATTAGAAGGGTTTTTCCCAAAACATCTCTCTTTTTCCTTTTCTGAAAGCATCTACCTGACAGTTGTCAAAACAGTTAATGACACACAATAGGTAAATACCTCAATGTAGCAAAGAAAAGGTAACAAATTAGGATCATTTATTTCCAAGTTAAAGGCAAAGAGCAGCCCTTTATACTTTTGGTCTGAAATCACCAGGGATATTTATGAAAAATCCAAGTATTTTTCTTTAAAGAGCAATCAAGCATTAGCAACAGACTTTTGAGTGAAAGTGTAATAGTCAGTGCTTATGACTACATTTTGATTGTCACTTTAAGCTCTCCCCAGYGAGCCAAAATACTTTCTCATAACAGGACTTGCTAAGTGAAGTGCACCTTTGCCAGTGCAACAATGTACTTGATGCTGAAAAAGTAAAAACTGTCAGCTGGCAATTTAACTGCTGCCTGCCAATGGCTGGGTCCAGATGCTTGTAATTCAGAGATTATTATTATTATTATTATTATTATTATTAKGGTAATAATTCTATTAATTCATGTGTGGAAAGAGTTCATAAGGAGTATAGGCAATTGTCATGTGCTATATGTAGGAGGTGAAATGCTACCAGCATTTTGAAGGTCTGGAGCTTGACATCCATCAAGTTTTAGTTGCARTGATTATAAGGATTTAATTAATRTTTCAGGAAGGASTGAAGTAAATCTCAAAGTTAATTTGGGGAGTTGAGATTTTTTTCTGACTTGTTAATTATGTCTGTTGCACACAAATTTAGGYTGACATTTCTATCATCTATGCTATAAACAAATTGTATTTATTTATGGCATTCACACATGTTGAAAAATACTAAAATTGGAGATGCTTTCAMAGTATAATAAAAAATCATAGAATTCATCTTCTATAAATCTCATTCCCATGCTGGGAGTACGACCTGAACGCTGCTGAGGATGTGGTGGTGTTCTGTGTATTTTTCTAAGTCAGAGTCTCTTGTTTTTTGCCAGCTACAGTTACCCCCAGCAATAGCTGTCAGYGCTGCAGAGAGGTCAGACCAAGAGAACATCAGGAGTAAACTGATGCCATAGGGAGGAAGGATGATGGCTGTGCCTGCTTTTGCCTCTGTGTGACTCCAGGTCAGGCTGCTCCAGAGACATCGCTGAAAATAACCCCAGATAATGGATCTCCAGCCTTTTTTTGTGTAGGATGCAGATTGCTTTTTGTAGGATATCTGTGTGGGCAAAGCAATGCATGGGGAGGTGAAAAGCAGCTCCAGGTACCCAAACCAAAATATTGCCAGCCTGGCYCACAGAGAGGAAGGAAAAGCTACCACCAAACCATTTTTCCTTTCCAGCCATAATCCATCTTAATCTTTGTAGCTATTAACATCATCAGAAACAATGTTCCAGTCAAAAATGGGATAGCACAAGCATTTAGAAGCCAAATTAATCAACTTAACCCCAATGGGTTTAATATTTTTATGTGATTAAAATGATAGAATYTGCTAAGTAGAAGTCAGTCGGAAAAAAATCACCTCTATGGCCAAGCYGAATATAATCATTTGAGCTTTTGTTCACCTTGGAAATTTATGAGCTGGAGGGAACRGTTACATAAGGGCAGTACAGTGCAAAAGCAAATAAAAAATGGAGAGGGCAGCAGGTCACTCRGCACAGAGAAAACTGGAACACAGTTGACTGACTTAACTCTGTTATTTACTTAATCCTCTGCTTGGTACTCTCTGTAGTCCTTTGCTTCGACAGATCCGTTTTTCTCACCTTCTGAGAGTGAAGAGAAATTTGGAAAACAGGAAGAGAATTGTGTAATTTGTGGCTCCTGGGAYGGGGAAGTGTCATACGTATGTTAAGGAGATAAGAGCATTAAATGGAGGTATTAAATAACTGACTCAAACTGTCACTTTTCCACTGGATATATTTGACAGCATTTTTTACCTCATCTGTTCATCCTGTACAAAGCAAGGATATTCTAMAATCAGTAGTGTTAACAGTTTCCATCCTGGTTTATTTGTATTTTTTTGTTGCCCTGTATATATGGATGTGCAAGCACACACATATATATTCCCTTTACTCTGAAACTGGATTTGCTGAAGTAGTTAAATAGAATAATTGAACTGAAATGTAAATATTTTTGATTGTAGCTGAGCTTAGGGCATTACAGGAAAAATTCTGCATTAATTGAAGGTGTGCTGTATGAAGACAGCAGTGATGGCCATTTACTTTCTTTCACCTGCCTAAATTCCGATTCAGTCTTGAAATTTTTTACTTTCTCAGGTCCTGGACATTATGACAGGAGACTTGCTACCTGTTACATATGATATCAACAAATACTTTGCAATCTAATGTTAATCTGGCATTCATAAGCAGTAATAAAATGCAGGATAGCTTTGGTGAGATGTCCTCTAGAGCATCTCTTGCAGCCTTGGCAAACAGATTGCAATCAGACCTTTTCTGTTACAGAAAATTTTAATCTTCACTAGTATCTTTTTGACAAAAGTCAGAAGTTTTGCATGATTCTCAAAAAACATTTTAAAAAGGGGAAATTTCTTTCCTGGAGAACCTCTATACAGCAATTCAGAGCCTCTTTGCATCTTAGCATCTTAGGTGTTGGTGTCCATCTGTGTTCTTCAAAGGACTTGCAGATCAACATTAGCAATTAATTTGCTCTTAGGAAACTCAGGGAAAAAGGGAGTTGCTATGAACATAAGTGCCCACTGTATTGGCTGACAATGATCATGTTTGTACAGGCCTAGCCTGGCCAAATACATTTAAAATTGTTGTTTTGCCAGTTGGCCAGCTTTTCCCCTCTTGACATTATGCCACGCTGGTGCTGAGAAGTGCTTTGGAGATCCTTTCAGGTTTGTCATGCTCTCTTGAGATCCCTGAGCATTAGCATTCAGGGATGTAAATAAGAACAGGTTCTTAATTTATTTTAATTAGGAAGAGCTACTGCAGCAGAAGGTATCAGAAGATAGTAAAAGATAAAGATGGCACTTAATTGGGGAGAAACACTTGTAGAGTTTTCTCTACACTCTTGCTTTTTTTCTTACACTTTTTTGCTGCTTAATCCTTTGAAATCTCTTCATTCTATCTTAAATATACATGTGTGTGTATATATAGAGATAAAGATATAGATATACTTTTCATAAAAGATAGACCTCAGTTTTTGCTGTGCAAGAATTGGTGCAACAGAATGAACAACACAATCCACAGTGGCAAAGCAAAATCAGTTCATGGTTGGTTCTCAGTGTAATCTTTTCACTGAGCAGATGTTTCCGTTCTAGTTTCTGGCAAATGGGGGATTTCCACCCTTCTAGAGCTTCTCTCCACTAGTTAAAAATGAAAAAAAATATAAACTTTTTTTTCTTTTCTTCTTATCACTCTATTGACAAAACCTCTGACTGAGTGATTGCACAGGTAGCATGCTGGAATCTGCTGGTGCACAAAGCTGTCCTTGGGAGCTGCTGGCTGAGTGTTAATGCTGAGATGCTGTGAACTCCCTGCACGGAAATGCAGTTAATCACCATGTGAAATGCTTGGAATACTAGCGCCGTGTTTGGATAAAAGCAGGCTCTCCCTCCTGCTGCACTTGCTCTTACTGTTACATACCACTAGCACTGCTGCCTAGGGACTCCTAGAGGCCAGCAGAGAAAATTTGGGAGAGTCTCTGCCCCTTCCTAAGGGAGTGGATTAATTAAAACTGTAGGAAACAAAGCTTTTTTTTTATTGCAAGCTCACTTACCTCTACATTAAATGGATTTGTCTGTTCCTTAGTATGCTGGCTTYATCTTGTTAAAACATAGACTGAAAGTAAGGCAGTAAATAAAGCTGCCACAGAAAATCACATGTGGGTCTGAGAGGACAGTTTTAGGTGTCCTTGTTGTGAGGTGGATTTGAGAAGTTCTAGACCTTGGCCTCTTTCCTCAGCCTTGTGCTTCCCCTGCAGCAACCTGTTCATAGAGCTGAAAGTGGCTGAGTGAATCCAAATGAAATTTTTTGTGTGTTCCCTCCCCACCCTTTTTATTTTTTTCACCAAAATTATTGTTACTGTGGATCAATTTGTTGAAGAAACAGGTTGAGGGYAAAATTGAGCAAAAGAAATTGAGAATTCTGCCTTGCCTGGAAAAAAAAAAAAGCTCATTTAAGCATACATGTTCAAAGTGCCACCATTTTAAACCCTAGCTTGTGCTCTCTTGAAGAGAAATGAAGCAGCTCTCCTTGATTGCTGAGGATAACTTCTCTGGAGTGCCAGTTTTTCTTCCAAGAATGGAGGAGGAATAGAAAATGAGAGACACGGCTGTTGSATGAGTTTTGTATTGTAGAGTTCATCTGGAGAAGGGTGGAAGAGGTATCTGATATGGAAATAATCTAAAATGGTATCTGAAGGTGGGAACCTGTGAAGATTCAAGAGCAGGGGATTCAACAGCTTTTTCGTTATTTTTTGTTCCTAGGAAGTTTCTCAGCTCCATAATTTGTGACAGCATGAATGAGAAACATGATTGGAACAAGGTCCTGTTCCTTGTCTGGTTATTTTGTCTGCTGTTAGTGGGAAACATGGTGAGCTGAAGCACAGCTTGGCTGAGCTTCCTGAAGTGATGCTGTAAATCTGGGAACAGCAAAAGAGTCCTGACTTAGAGCTTTAACAAAATAAACTCATTTATTGTTAGGGGATTCTTTTTCATTCAGTGGGTACAAGAAGTTGGTTGCTGTTGACAATTTCATTCTCAAAATAGTTTTCTCTGTTTCCTYGCATGCATCTGTTCCATTTTTTTTTTCTTTTTGCTTGTTTTGGAATTACTTACTGAGGCAGTGTGGTGAAGCACGAGTTTCCCTGCTTTTCTCTGAAAGGAGATGGTTGGGAGGAGATCACTGGCAAATGCTTTTGGTTAAGACATCATTGTCCTACATACTACTTGAGGAAATGACTACTTTGAACATAATTCCAGGAGCAAATCCTCTTCATTTAGAAAGAGATTCTAACTTACAAAAGATACAAGACAATCCTTTGATTAAGAAACCTCTTGCAGCTGTAATTTTGCATAGACTTTGACACAAGGGGTTCTTTTTCCTGTCCTCCTTTCAAATTATCAGTTGCAAAACTCCACAAAGATAATCAGACATGCAAATCTTCAATATATTTTTAGTTCAACTCACTGATGTATATTCATTAATATGTTAATATGACAAGGAAAGCATAATTTAAATTGCATATGCTTAATTTGGTTAATAAATGCTTGAAATACAGTCCCAATTTCAAAAGTAGCCTTATTTGATGCTGATTTTTCAGGTTTCTTTCCCTTTTAAATGACAAGGAGAATATAAAACCTCTTGGTTAYGTCCAGAAATAACTTTGTAGTGCTTTTTATCCTGACCCTGCACAACCAAAGGACCTCTGTGCTGGGAATCAGTGTTCCTTGTATGCATTGTCACATTCCTGATGATTGAATTGTAATAAATTGCGTCAGTGGAGACCTAGTGAGGATCATGGCACTGTAATTTGAGTTCCCAGACTGCATCAGGTGGACTTAGATAGGCAGATAGAAGATGAAAAGAACAAAGTTTCCTGGTGTTCAAACGTAGCCAAGCTCCACCAATGCAAATCAGGGATGTGCTTGCCCTGTATTTAATTTGCAGTAGCCTAGCTAAATGAGATACAAATTACCACTGGAATTAGAATTAGACAGCTTCTGAATCTTGCTTGAACATGCAAAGCTGCTATAATATCCAGATTTTTTTTAAACCCCTGAAGTGGTATTTGAATGCTCACAGGCAATAAACTTTTCAGTCAATTGATTCCATTTCTGTTGAATCGCCCTCAAAAGTGAAGCTGTGCTTTAAGGACTATTAAAAAATTTCATCCCATTTAACCTGTAAATACGCCACAGGACTTGAGAAAATGAGTTTGATAATTGYTTTTTTTTTTTTTTTTTTGGAAGACTTCAGCCTGGAAGGCAGCATCTTAAAAGGACTCAGCATTGAGGAGAGGCTCTAAGGCATCCAGTTAGAGCCAGTTACACTGGCCTGACTTCCTTGCTCTGAAGTAATGAGGTGTGACAGATCAGGAGTGCAGTGCATCATGGTCACAACCAATCACCCCTTTCACAAAATTCCATTTCTGCTCAAAGCAGGCGTTTTGAGTTCTCTGCAGCTGATTGTAAACTGCCTGCTTTTATGGAAACGGAATRCTGGCTTTTCCCGGTAAATATCACCGTGATGCTCCCAGACAGCTATGAAGTGCAGCTGTCTGGGAGAAAGCTCAAGTCTGATCAAATTTAATTAGACTGGAACCTGTTCCTGCCTACAAATATCTTGATTATACGAAGAGAACAAACACGCCACTTGACAGGATTGGTTTTTGTGATAGCTGCTGCTGTGAGAACGTGAAAAAGCGGTGTTGGTTCATATGCTCCTTCTGGCTGAAGGTTGAGCTGAACAATGATCCCTGTCTGCATCCAGCTGGTCACCCAGAGAGAACATGGAGAAATCCAGGCTGTTTGAGGGAATGATAAATCTGTTTGCCTTGGACAGTTCCCTCAGAGAATCTGTTCGTGTGGACTCCAGAGGAGAGCAARCGTTACTAGGTCAGCTCTAGGAGCCTAAGGTTTGGTAAGAGAGATTCCACCCTCTGTCTGAACTGCCTAGTGATTAATGGGGCTTGACAACGCCTCCTCTCAAATGAATAGTATGGATAAAACCTCTTCACTTTGTTCAGCTCAGGGCAGTGGAGGCAAACAGCCTCAGCCTTYRTTTTTTAGGAAGCAAGAGCAGAAGWGAAGTGCAGCACCTCCACTTGYRCTGTGGGAAGTGTAGCTGAGTGAATGTCATTAAACTGTCAGCCAAAGAAGTGCAGGCTGCTGGGTGAGAGACCTGTATTTGCATTACATCAAAACTCTTGGGGTAGAAATTCATGCAAGTTATAAACGAAATGATGAAGAAAACCTTTAAATGTGAGTGACTTTTTTTTAAACAAGCATTTCGTTTACAGAGCAGAAGTACTTGGAGGTTTAAGCACACCGAGTCGTTTGCATGACAATTAATCAAGTTATCATGATCTGGGTATGAGATGTGACCAAGAGCCACTTCGTTTGTAGCACTTTCCTCTGCAAGCACACCAAGGGAAGTTTGGTGGCTGCTGAGACGGAAGAAAGACAATACCGGCAGCTGAGAGCGAGGGTTTGAAAGATGATGGACAAATGGATTAGTTTCAAGGGCTTGAAGCTGCTGTCTGGGGAGAGAAACAAGAGGCTTGTTTTTCCAGGCACAGAGCTTGGAGATCAAAGAGACTCACTCACCTCTGAAGGGGACTGATCTCCAGAGCTGCTGGAGAAGTTAGTTTGAAGGACTTGGGTGTTGAATGGTGCTGTCACATCCCAGTGACATTTGGGTTGTCTGGGATATGTTGGTCTGCCATGATCCTCATACAGAAGCTAAGAAAACTGTTCAGCAAATCTTTGTGTTTCATCCTAAACCATCAGCTTTTGCTCTRAGCAGGCAGTACCTTCCTTCAAAGAGCATTGGACGTTTCTATTCTCAGGCATTGCTTTTTGGCAGAGGATTTTTGAAAGGGGCTGTGAGAGGTGGGATGCTGTGCTCCACGGCTGCCCCTTTCTGTACATCTCTTGCATCCTATTTCCATGACAACAGGTAGAGCTCTTCTTCCACAAACTCTTGTGGCTCCCAGGAGAGATTTCAGCTTCTGCCTTTCCCTCAGGGCAGCATGCAGAGCTCCTGGCCAGAGGGCTGAGCACAGCAAGTGCTTTTATGTGCAAACTGGGGGTATGAGATTTGCTGTCAGCCAGGGGATTCACGTGTTTCTTATGCTCTGGACCAGTCTGGCTCATGATCTGCCATCTTTGGAAGTGACAGCAGTGTCCAGCAGCCGTGTCTTCTCAGAGGGCAGGGCTCTCTCTGCAGACAGGGTGTTGTCACCAGGCCTGTCCCTTTGCTGTCTCACCGCCTTCCCCATTTGGCACCGCTCCCTGCTCCTCCGCGCCCTCCTTTCCTCGGTGCCCTTTGCTTTGGCTCYGGCTGTGTGTTTGTTTTCTCTCCCACACTGACTCTGTTTCATTCACTGCCCAGAATAATAAGAGGTTTGTTGAAAGGGTGCTGCTAAGTAATTTGTCTTCTTCATTCATTCTCTCTTTGTTTAACAGTTGTGTTCGCTGTGCTCTGAATACAAAATTATTAATTTCATCRTGGTTTATTTCAATAGTATTTATTATTGTGGAGGCTCCTACACAATCCCTCTTAGTGCCATAAAAATCTTATAAATAAATACTTATAATCAGTCATGACGGTGTTTTAATTCCCATTTCAAGAATACCATCTAAAGGCAGAGAACATAAAGTATTTCCATTAATTCTGGTGACCAGTGTGAAAAACCCTCAACCCAAGTTCCCAGAGTGCAGAGCCTTTGTGGTATTGCCAGGGTACATCCCTGACAGTGCARCCAGAGTGCAGCAGTGATGGACATCAGTCCTTCTACAAACCACAYCAAAGATGCCCCAGACTAAGCCTGGAAAAAACAGGGCACACAGTGAGTTATCACCTGGAAAAATGTTGGCTTGGGCCTCCTACATGCACACAAGAACATTTACCTGTGGGCAGAGAGGTTTATTTATTAGGTGCATGCATTATAATGGCAGAATAGTCACGATAGCCATGAGCCACTGGAGAAAATATTAGTGGGATTCTTTTTCAGCCAAAGAAAATCTGAGATGGAGGTGTATTGGAGCAGATTATTAATGCCTCCCCTTCCAAAATCTRGGAAATGGCTTTTAGTGCTTCTCTTTCCTTTCCCTTTTGTTAGAACCTATGTCAAATGCTGCCTTTTACCTGCAGTGGTTTCCCCAGAGACTTGTGTTCCATGTCAGTCTATGTGTTATCCAGCCTCTGGCCTTTTTTAAGTATCTTGCTTTTTCCAAATGTTCAAGTGTGAAGCAGAAGCATTTTATACCTCGTGGAATGTAATAATTTGGTTATATTGCATGCACTCTAATCAGTAAGGTGACTCTCAGGCTTTGCTAAAGGAGCAGGCAATCATGAGGTGGGCTCTGAGTCCAGCAGCCCTGAGCTGCAGGTCAGTCACCTCTCAGCAGTGGCACTGCCTGCCTTGCTGTGTATGAGTCCCCATTTCCCTGTTACCTTCCTCTGCTGGTTCTGCTTWCATTTCCTCYGCCTCTCCTCYTTTCCCTCYTAACTTTCTCTGCTGGTTCTGCTTTMATTTCTTCTGCTCTTTTCCGTCTTACCTTTCTATGCTGGTTTTGCTCTCATTTCTTCTGCTCTCTTTTCCCCTCTGCCTCTCAGGTTGCTGTTCTGTCTCTTTCCTCCATCTTTTTGTTCCCTTGGTTTCCTCCTCACTCCCAGACTTGGTTCCTTGTTTTGTACCAGCAGAACTGCTGTTTTTTTTTTTCTTTATTGAGGTTGTCCAGCCCAGCAAAGGATCACAGACTGCCCCAGATCAAAGCTGCCCGTGACCACATGAAGGTACAGAGGCCCTGCTGGGGAAGGCTCAGSTTTGCAAGGTGTCTCCATGTGCTGTTGCTTTACATTATGCTACTGAGACCCAATGCTGTGTTATAGAAACAGTGTGTGGTTCTTGCTCTAGGGCACAGCTGATTTTTCTGGGAATAGATCGTGTTCTTATGGTTGTGTGTGGTTTGGTGTTTGTTTTGGTTCTTTTTTTACAGCAGTATATGAAATCTTCACTTGAAATTTTGCATTGAAACTTCTGTGGATTTAGTGAGCAGAGCTTTAAAAACAAGCATGGAATATAGAAGAATTACTTGGCACCTGCATCTTCTAATATATTGGAAGTAATGAGCTTTGTGTGGTACATTTGCGTAGCTAAGCTGTAAAATTTTGTTCGCAGCGATGATTACGCCGAGAACCAGCTTTGCTCTCCGAGCTCCACGTGAACACAAACCAGGCTCATTGCCCTGGAGACTCGATTAGAATTGGGCAGAGGGCAGCTCTGGATCTGCAAGCAGCAGATTTGCATTTCAAGTGAGCTGTAGCTGTGGCGAGGACACGCGAGCCGCTGTCGGCTGAGATTGTTCGTCAGTCTGCGGCGGCGGAACCGCGCGCGGGTGACAGSACACGTGGCTGCGGGCTGCGTGAGGACACCGCTCCTTCTTGCTGATGGTTTATTTTTTTTCCCTTTGGACCAGTGAATCATGTGGCAATCCCGGCCTCAAACAGGATGCTGTCAAGGGGTTTAATGGATTTACCGAGAGAATCGATTGTGCACGCGCTGGATGAAGTCTTCAGATGCCTCATTGAGCATCAGCAAACCAAAGGGTCATTATCCCTTCCCCTCTCCCCCCTCTTACCTCATCTGTCATCTGTTTGTAGCCTGCACTAATCTCCCTCTTTATTCCYTTATTGTGAGCTGGCCTGACTTGAAAATAGATTTTGAGAACCCAATATGAGCGAACGGCTCCATTGCACATGGAAATAAATATTTTTTTCTTTTCCTCTCCTCAGTGGTAAACACGCTTAACAGTATGAGCATTGTCAGTGCAAATGCCAGCATCCTTTTGACAYTCAATGGTATTTTTGATGAAGGCAAGGGTTGGGTCACCAAAGTGGATGGAAAGTGACTTTTTGTGCTGAAAATGAGGACATGGAGATCTCTTACGCTTGAAATTATGAAGATGTGTTTTATCCATGGTTTCCTGCTCCTCTGTGCAAGCAAATCTTTGTCTCTCAGGCTTGTGTTTAGTTTTTAGACTTGGCTGGTACTAATTAGAGATAAATSAGGTGAAAAACAATGAGTCAGATGYTGAGGAAAAGATGTGGCTTTATTTCTGTTGAAGCAAAGTGCCTTACATGTACTTCAGTCTGTATTTCTGATTAAGCAGGAGATTTTCATGTAATTTTAATTATTTATTATTTTAAGCAATAACATAATAGTTCTTATGCTATTACTTTAATACTCAAAAGTCATGGTATTTTTGAGTATCAAAGTAACAGCATAAGAACCTAAACAGAAAAAATACATCCTATGCTACATCACTAAAAAAGTTGCTTTCATGACCCTGTAAGTTATGCCAAAAAGTCATGTTTTACACTGCTAATGGCACATCTTCATGCCCCTGATACATTCTGAGTGTACTTGGTTTCATGTGCAGCCTTCCATTTGCACAAACAGCTGGCTAAAACAATATTCTGGCTTTTTCTGCTCTTCACTTTGTCTCCTCTTCCTTCTTCGCTCAGATTTTCCAGTTTGAGTCACTGCAATGTGTTCAGTACTCGTGTAGCTCACACCCTCACAAACATTCATGCCCATGGACTTTTTTTGGAAACTTGTGTTCAAACTCACAAGGCTGCACCCCTGCCAGCTTGCTGCGTGTGGGTGTGCCAGGAGCAAATTATCAATTACTGACAACGAGAGAAATCTCCAGGGTGGAGGAGGCCCTGGAGATACCCAGAGAGTGCTTTTTCTGAGGTTCCTGCAAGGATAGAAATCTTATTATTTCAGTGGGTTGCAGTGCATGGGGTGACATCAGGCTGGCAACGTGTCACCAGTGGGGTTTCAGGAGGGGTTTATGGCTCTTCAGCATCTCCATAAACACCTTGGACWCAGGTCTMRGAGGGATRCTAAAGGAGTTTGTTGATGGAACTAAATTGGGAAGAGYTGTTRACKTMTTTCTGCAGTATTTTCTGGGATTTTTAGGAGGAATTTCTTCACAGAGAARGTGATTAATCAYTGGAATGGGCTGCCCAGGGAGGTGSTGGAGTCACCATCCCTGGAGGTRTYTAAGGAAAGGCTGGARGTGGCACTCAGGGCCATGTTCTGGTTGACACGGTGGTGTTGGGTCACAGGTTGGGCTCGATGATCCCAGAGTCTTTTYCAACCTAATCCCTTCTGTGATTCAATGTGTTAATCCCATATGTCACAGTTAGGAAGGATAGGTCCCAATCCTAACCTTACAAACATGCCTTTTTTGTACTGTACTTGTGTATCTTCAAAGATTTTGTTTCTCCTCTAGAATTTAATTTCTAATAATTCCCATATTAAGGAAATGTTTTAAGGGGAAGGGAGGGAGTACATGCTGCTTTYAAAGCTCTGAATTGCTTATTAGTGTAAGCTGCATCACCCTGGAGTTGTTTCATCCCCAGGCACTGAACACAATGATCATCACATCTTTTCTTTGTGCACTTGCCTCCCCCTTCTTTTTCCACACAAGGAAATCAGAGTCTAAAAGGAGCCTTGGAGCTTGTCTTGTTTGAAAAACCTCCAGATTTCTGGCTTGCTGTCATTGTCATCATTGAACAGCGCTGCAGTCAGGTACCATGGTGATCTTAAACACTGTCAYACTGCCTGCATGTACTTGTCAAATMATTTTTRTGAGGTTTTTTTATTGCTTTGATTCCAAGATGCTGAAACAAGAGGCATATTTAATCCCCACTACAATGTCAATGCTATTTACCTGAGAAGAAACTCATTTTTAATGATTTGTTCAGTGCTTAGCAGTGTTTTATTCCTTGGTACTGCTGTAGCTGCACAGGAACAGCTTCTGACCTGGGAATCTGCCTGGGTAAAATCACTGAAATACAAATGGATTTCTGCTTCTGGACTTGTGTTTCAAAGGAACACTGGCAAGGACCTCTCTGAAAGCAGAAATACAAAAGAATTCAATATTCTACTAACTTCCCTGGCCTTTAACTTGCTCAGGATACAATTCTTAACAGCCTTGTTTGGGCTTGGAACAATTTTCTAAAACATGGAAAATGCATTGCACACAGACCTCAAGGCCATGGCCGCAGTTGGAAGAACAAAACCAACTCAGAATTGTATTTAGACATCCCTCGTGGCACCAGGGTTATGCAATTTCCCTTCCCTGTGATTCCAGAACCTGTTTGGAGTCCCAGGTCCTATGGTATCCTCCTCCCTAGGGGTGTGAGAGTGGTTATTAGCATACCATAATTCTTTCTTTTTTCTCCTAATTCGTGGGTGACATAAGGACCAAGTGGCCAGAAACACTAAAAAGTAACTTACTGGGAAACTAGGACAGAGGGTGGAAATAAATCTTTGAGTGGGAGAGCTTTCTTCTGGGAGAACTTTTACAAATATAAACACTGAAACACAGAAAATCTGGTCCTGTTATATCTAATTAGCTTCTTGTGTTGGCTTGACAAAGGCTAATTTCAGCATCAAAAGTAGAAGAAGACTTTTACTGACCTTTGAGGGGATTATTTGTTACTCATCTCAGGATCTGAGATTCAAAATAGTTTAATTTTTTTCTCCTGTTTCAAAAAGAAGGCCACAGGCTCTTCCCAGGGCTGATGCCTGCAAAACCTACCTGAGGTCAAGCTTCCTGGGGCAAATCCCTGGRGTTTTGTGTTCTTTCAGCTAAAGCTCTGTCTCTAAGGGCTGGCCTTGTTTTTAGTAAAAGAGTCCAGAGAGCAAGATATGGCTCCAGGTGATGAATTACTGTTGTACTAATGGCTTGTTTTTCACTGCAGATGGAGCTGAAATGGGGCAATGTCCTCCCTCAAAGAGGTGTTGTTACAGCAGGAATTCTGAAAATACTGCAGAGATTTATTTACTTTTGTGAGGACTTGAATTCCAGCTTTTCTAAGTGATGCTCATCTTCCCTAATGTAGCCTCCATACACTGGCTGCCTGTTTTCCTGTCACACAGGGGCATGGGATGATGGCAGAAAATGTGAATTATGGTGAGAGGAGTGRCATTACTCAGGGTTTAGTTTGTTCYCATCCCACCAGCAGCTGAAGGAGAGGATTTGTTTCCCAAGTACAGAACATCAGTGAAATTCCTSACAGATGCTGTTCTCCTGAAACATGGCACTACTTCATTATTTTTCAGCTTGGCTGGACCCAGAGAATCTTAATCTGCAARCAGGGTGGATTTTCCCCTCTGTACTATGGATCCTGATAACACCTTTGGGTTTTTCCTTCAAGATCCTTTTCCTTGCTGGTAGTGGGAGCAATTTCATGGATCTTGTATCCAAAGTACCACAGATAGCTTTGGTAAAAATCTTTTCCCTGGGGGAACACAAAGTTAATGTGATCTGATGGGCAGCCAGAATAAAAACAGACAAAACACCAAATTCAAACAGCTGCCTCCAAGAAGTACAAGGTGACATCTTGGAATATTTATTCCCTAGCTCATTTTTGGTGGTCAGATTGCTTCTGAATGGTGTGTGTTGAGTCTCTGTAGGTTCCTTGTGTKGTCACTGGAGGGAGAGGCTCGGGGTGGATTCAGAGGGCAGAGTGAGCCTGACAAAGACAACCTTGAGCACTGCAGCTAAAGGGACGTGGTGTGAATGCTCCTCAGTGTGCTTTATGGCACAAATATTTGGAAAACCTGTTGGTTGCTGGGCCAGCACCTCCAAAAGCCACCTTCCGAGTTCAAAGGAAGCAGCAAAGAGAAGTTTGTTTGTGATATTGATATATGTGCTCACTGTCCATCAGCATCTTTTCCTCTGCTGTCCCTGGATCCCTCCAACACCACACACAATGATGCTTTGAGTGGCAGCACTTTCCTGCCTCTTTTGGGAGGCTACACCATTTAATCTTTTAGTTTCCAGTGGTAAGAAGGGGTGAAAATAAAAGAATGTGCTGTGAAAGGGATTTTTAGCGAGGTGTTTGTCTCCTGTTAACTCAGTGACTTTGTAATAGCTGTGYCTGTAACATTATCCCTAAATAAAAGCTGAGAGTTTGCTGATTGTTCCTCTCCAGAGCTGGAAGGGTGTCCTGTTCCCTCCCATGGCTTTCACTCTTTGCCTTCTCAGTTTTTAAAACAGGAAGGAAATTCAAGATGAGTGCAATTTTTTTGGTGAGGGTTGCACTTTTATAAAAGTTGTAATACAAATAATGGAAAAATACTTTTATGTCGATTATGAAAGAGGGAATTTGTTCCTCTAATGCTCTAAAGGAAGCAAAATCTTCATCCGCCAACTGATCATCTGTTGCCCACAGAAATATTTCTGCGTGGCTCTGAGTAGTTTTCTAAACTTGAACCAAAGATGCAAACACTTGTGCAAAAACAATGAAACCTCTTTAAATCTGCTTTTCATCCTTTCTTTTATCTGAGACTGTTTTTTATTRATCTTTAGTGAGTGTATCTTTACATCTTACAAGTATGGAATAATTTAAATTAAATATTGATATTTCCACGGTGAATACCAGTTAGAGTAAGAAAGATTTATCATAGGGTTAATAAGATTACTTAAACATTCTATATTACGAAACTGTAAGAAACTGTGGTATATCCAATTGCTGACTGCATGGAGTTGGATTTGACAGCATGACTATGAAAATAGAATTAAATCCAGGWTTTTCATCTTTTCATTGAAAAAACAACCATTTATATGACATTGATGCATCACCTACAATAGCAACATGAATTCCTTTCCATYTGAGCAGGGAGCAGCCAGCACTATCTATGGAGTTTTTTCACCAGGGATAAATCCACAGGAATGCCTGCTGACCTCTCTGTGTCTTGAACTTCTAGCTCAACTTAGTCTGCTTTCTCTGTTTATCCTGTGCACTTCTTGGGTGAGGGAGTTTCATGCCAGGGAACAGCCCTGATGATACTCAGAAATCAGAAACTTCCTGAAAAAAATTACGAGGAAATGCATAGGTCAAAAAGGGAAATTTTACTCAAGGTTTTATTGGTATTTTTTTAATGTTATCACTTTGCTTGTAAACCACTAAAAAGAGTTGTGTGCCTTTGCTTCTGAGGAAATGGTGTAAATATTTATCTTAGAAATTAYGTGTCAGATAATTCATGGCTGAGGGAAAATCTCTGTATTTCACCGTGTGGCTTTCTGTGGAARGACCTGTCTGGCCAAATTATGCAGTGCAGCTGATTCCAACTTAAAAAKACTTCCCAAATTCTCACATTTTGAYGTTATCAGCTGGCTGTGTTATCATAAGGTTGTGTGTATTGAAGAGAACAAAAAAGGAAAAAAAAAGAAAGCAGAATAAAGTGTTGAAATGGCGAGCTGTAGCTGTTTGGTGCAGCCTGGTGAGGATGAGCAAAGTGGTTTTGAAACAGGAGAGCTCAGCCCACAACTGAATTTTAAAGTTATGGGTTTGTTTCTGTTCTTCCCAGCATGCGGAAAACTTTGTTTTTGTAGCGTTTCTGGAGAACAAGGTTAAATTCTTTCAGGACAAGTTCATTGTATCTGACCTGGAAAGCAAAGTCTTTTCGTGCTTATCTCTAAAGTGTATTTGAAATGAAAATGGAAGAGAAACAGTAAACAATGACGGAGGCAGGGCTATTTCTGTCATGGTATTCTGCTTTCTGTCTSCTGTGACCACTGTAATTTATCATAACATTTGTGCCTGTGTAAGGTGAGTTCCAAACCAGGCTTAAGCCATTCCAGAATCATCTCTGCAAAGCAGTGTTTTGCAGAGGTGTGTGGTGTGGTTCCTGTGTGCAGGGAGGAGAAGCCCTTCTGCCTCGGGTTGGGGTCAGAGGAATCTCTCCTCATTCTAGCAAAGAATTTTCCTACAAAATTCATCTTCTTTCTTGTTGGCTTGCTCAGTGCCTGGTGAAACAAGGAGTCCTCAAAGAGAGGACATAACACAGCATCTCCTTGATTATCAGCATTTAAATTTAGCACTTTTAGGCTTTTCTCCATGAAAAACACAGTTAAAACCTATCTTGCTTTCTTCAGATTGCTGTTTGGTGCGTTCACGCGGGAAGGATCGAATCTTGTGTCATTTCCTGGGCTCTGAATCACAGCCCTCACTGTGGTGCCCGTTTTTAGAGTCCCATGTGCCAAGAAAGGCGTTTTTGTCTGGTGAAGTGCCGGTGGCCAAGCCCTGGCGAGCAGCGCTGTCTGCCCAGCTGGGATTTTCACTGCTTTGCTGCTGGGCTGCGATGGGATCTGACAGAGAACGTTCACTGGCAAGATGCTGACTCCTGAGTGTTTACAAGTGGGCTCTTGAGAAAGGTTTTGGGGCAGGGAATGTTTTCCCAGGGAGAGGGCTTGTTTTCCCAAGGCGTTGCCCGCCGTCCTGTCRCAGCAGAGCTCTGGCACTGCCGTGGTGGCCACCTCTGTGTGCTTCCTCAACCACAGCGTGTCCAGGTCTCCTGAAAAGCTTTAGGGATGTTTTGTGAGCTGAAGCCAGCCAGGTTCAGAGTATGAACCCAGCCTCTCATGCCRTCAGGGCCCTGGGCACGTTTGCTACCTTCACCGCTGGGGGTGGAAAGTTTACGTCTGCTACTGTTCAAATAAACATAATTATTGCGGACTTTGTTTTTCCTACAATAGACATCAATTGTGGGGCGAGGCTTTTATTGGCAATTACATGTTTACATTTCCCTTATAAAGTTACTTATGCACTGACAGCCCTTTGATTGAACAGACCGCTTTACTGCGGGGACACATATTGCTCTCTCTTCAAGTTACCCACATGAGATGTCCATCACCCATCCCTGAGCTGCTAGGCTGCATTTTCAATTTTAATGAATTTGGGTTTTATTCTAAGTGAAAGGGCCTATTTCTAAGAATACCACTTGCTATTTTAGTGCTAAATCTTATAAAATACAAAAATATTTAATTATTACTGTTATTCAGGAGATCTGGAATTCATTGCATGTTTAGAGAAATACTCTGATATTTTKTGCTTAGAGTATGACTAAGCTTTGCTTCAGAAATAATTGGGAACTCTTCAAAAAATTCTTAGAATTAGCTTAGAATGGGTACTCTTTGTCCTAAAGGAAGGAGAAACTGATAGTGTTCAATATTTATCCAGCTCTCTTCCCACTCCTCCCATGAGTACTTAAACCATATGTAAATAACCACTTACACTCCATTTTACATTGTTTTAATTCAAGCCATTTCTGCTTCCTCTGTAGCTTCTCTTAGGAAAACCACCTATAACAAAAGTTTCTGTGGCACGTTTGGCATGAATAAACCATCAGGTTTTACTAACTTTTTAAACCTTTTTATTCAACTTTTAAAAACATTAGGAGAAAAATAGATTATTCAAGAAAGGATGGTTTAAGGAAAAGCCTTGTTGAAGGTCACGGTCTTTTCCTACATTCACTYTGTATTTTTCATAGTCATCTGTTACTTAAAATATCTTCAGATTTGGGGTTSTTCTGGAGTTTATTTGGAGTGCCTAATGACAAGCTTCAGAGGGAACATTTGTAATCCTGTKCTTTGAGGAGAGTGTCAACAATTGATAATCCCGGACCAGGAGTTCAGGTTGAACTTGTGGAGTGTCTGACTGCAATATATCCTGCACTTTCACATTCTTGAAGAGCTGAATAACAATTTTCTGGCTTTCATTCTCTCTGCAGCTCAGGCTGCTTCATTCCTCTGCTCTGGAGCTCTGTCAGGAGCTGTAGGTTTGATAGTGCTGAGGAAAAGAGAGGATAAAACCACTAATTTTGTTTCTAATTCCTTCAGCATGCGTAATATTCAGAGAATAAGGAGGGAACAATGCCTTTTAAACTGGCTCATTTGTTTTGGTGTTAAGGGCAAGCTATTTTTAGGGCTTTATCTGTGGTGTGAGTTAACTGAGGTGTTTTGAAGTTGGGTCCAACAGGAACAGGGATTGTTTTACCAGCAAATGTGAACAACTGTGTTTTGTAACTTGAAATCAGTGTTTAGTTACTCTGTCCCCGTTTTTTTGTGGATCACAGTTGTGAGAAGATTCAGGACATAGATAGCGAGCGACTCTGCTGAAACAAATGCACCCAGGGAGCAAAACTGAAAGGGCTGGGGAGATGCATTTCCCTTTTTTTCACATGGATTGCCCAAAATAACTTTGTATGTTACAGAGTATGGATTGTTTTACATAATTTGCTGATGATAAAGAGCTCATCAGTGGTCAACAGCATGAACAAATAAACCCAACCCAGATGCAGCATCAGCCCCAGTAAATTTTCATTAGCAGATTCCACAGACCTCCATTTCCTAAGTTTTTTGGAAGAAACTTCTTAGCAGGTATCAATAAACAAAGTTATAAAAGGCAAATACTGAAGCTTTCTGGTGATTCTAAACTGATTCCTCATGTGCAGAGGGATGGGACCAGGAGGGGCCAGTGGAAGTGCCCTCAGATGAAACCAGGAGTTGCTCTTCTCTCTCACYGTGAAGTTCATAATCCATGCACTGAGATTCCCAGATAATACTTTAATGACTAAATTTCCTACCAACCTTTTGAAAGTTACCACACTGAGTGCTGTATTGATTAGAATATTGAGTGCTTTGCTCTGTCAATCTTTAACCCATTAGATTTTCTAAGATGTGCAAGTAAAGGCTTAAGATAAATTATTGCTAATGAAACCTTCAAATGGGAGTAACATTGAGCTGAGCAAGGCACTTTAACATCAAAATAGGGCATCACACTCACTCTTCCTCTACTGAGAATCTTCAAGCCCTGAATTAATCAAAAATGCTGGATGTAATGGYAGAAGTTTGCAGTCTCAGGTTTGGAATCTACTGTGGCCTTTGATGGACATGGAAAGCATTCAGGGTAAAGTTGTGATTTCAGAAGCACATCCTGTAAAAAACTGAAAACCAAGAGAAAAGCCTTTGTCAGGTGAGATGCTTTCCTGAGTTCTTGATGGAGGCCTGCATGCACACATTGGCATCTCTTTAAAAAACAAAAGATGGAAATGTAGATGAAAAATTCCTTTGGGCTCCTGGAATGATGTCTGGAGTTGCAGACAGGAGCCAGTCCCGTTGTTTTTAATTCTGCCCAGTGTTTTTCCTGGTCATTAATGATCAGCCCTCTCCCAGCACAGGGAGCTTCAAAGATCTTCAGAAGCCACTGTCATTTTCTTTATTTTTCATGGGAGGACGGGTAGGAGTGCTTGCAGCCAAGACTTCAGTTTCTAAGGTGACAAGTCTCAAATGCAGGATTTTTTTTCTGTGAATTTGAGGATCTGAAAGATTCCTTGCTCATAATCTTGGGGTTTTCACATCCCTTCAGCTTCCTCTGAGTTTCAGGATACAGAGCCTATCTTGCAACTCTGAAAATTCATCCAAGCTTGAGTTTGGCTGTGAGCTGCCTGCTTATATTGATCCCTTGCTCACCAATGATTTCAGAACAAGTCCATTTACTTAAAAACAAGTCCAGTTGTTGTCATCTGACAGAGGCAATTGATTTGTGTGACAGAGGCAATTGATTTGTGAGGTTCTTTCCTGCTTCTTTAAAATCTTTTTTTTTTTTCCCCAAAGGAAAACAGTCTGGGTTTATGGGTACTGTCATTAGTGGAAGGTAAATACATCTAGAATTCGTGTAATGCTCATTTTGAAGGATAAAAAGCAAGTGCYACACAAGCATTTATACAAACATTAAAGCATCACCAATATTACCATTCATAGGCAGCATCATTTAATCTCAAACATTTTCAGGGTCTTTTTTCTTTCAAGAATGAGCTACACTGATATTTTTGGTAACTAGATTATGGACTAGACACATTGAACAAGATAAAATCCACGTACAACCTGGCTCCCTGTTATGCAACAGGTTTGCAATATTATACAAACTGTTCTCATGCTGGATGTGATACAGCTTTGTATAACAGGAGTCTTATGTCATCTCTGCAATTTTTAAAGCAGAACTGGGTAATCCATGAACAGAGCAGTAAGGGCATTAGAGACTAAATGGGAGGCTAATGACTACTGATGGATTACTGAGTTTCAGGTTTTGAAGCTCTCAGTGTGTTCTCTTGCCCTGTGAACTGGCATCTCTTTCAAATAACCAGCCTGGCTCAGGCATTAAAGGAAGAGCTTTGCATGAACTTCCTTGCTGCAACAGGATTGACATTATTGAATTGGGGATGTTTGCTTTCTTGTGCAGAACATAAAATTGTGGTAATAAACTCAGTCCTTGATTCAATATTTAAAATACATGGTTCCCTCACTGTTCTCCTCACATSAGTGGGGTGCTTTGTCCTTGTCTTCCTAGACTGTGCTTTTCCTAAGTGCTTCAGGCACATGATAAGGCAGTTGAAAGAATTTGTTGGGTTGAGGAAATTTCCAAGAAGCAGGTGAGAAAGACCTCAAGCAGAGTAATTCAGTGTCAGGGCTTTCCTGGTGCAGTCAGAGGTGGCAGTTTTTCTGATGTGTGCCATGTAACAGCAAATASTTCAGCACATCAACAAACCTTCCAACTCATGCTAAGCTATTCAAGTGTATTTCTGAGGCAGGAGATGTTGTTTAAAGGCTTCTCCAAATTTTACTTTCCCATCCTAAGTTGTGTTGTCCTTCAGAGGAATTTTTTTTTCAGATTTCTTTCAAATCTTTTTCAGATTTTTTTCAGATTGCTCTGTCACGTTCTTTATCACATGTGATGGTTTGCTAAAAGGAAAAAGAAAATACACGCTAATTTTGATTTCTTCAGACTGAAGTCTTAGGTGTGTGTTAGGCAATTATGTGTGGTTTTGGAGGGGCTTTCTACCCCCTCAGTAGAAACATTTTTGTGTTCAATTTAAAGAGTGCTGCCCTGTTGTGTCACCTACGAAAGATTTGTACTGATGACAAATTATCTTCTCCCCAAAATGAAACTGTGCCTCCTTCATTTCCTGTCAGCTGCTGCACTTGGTAGCTCCAAGGATGAACCATTTCYCCATTCTTTCACTTTTAAACCCTAACAACCTTTTCCCTACTATCATTTTCTACTTGTTTCATCTGTTCCTCTTTCTCACTTCATGCAAAAGCACATTAATCATTAACATTTGTCCACGTGGCTGAGAAGGGGCCTTTTCAAAGCTGCTTTTAGCTGAGCTGTAAATATTAAGCAGCACATCCAGCAGTAGCTGTGGGACACCACTTGTTAAATATTGCTGCTATTGAGTGCCCCAGCTTTGCATTTGAGAGGTAGTGGTGTGCTGCTACACTTTGGGATGCTCAATCCRTGGATAACAAGCCCAAAAAATGAACAGCAGAATTAGGGAGGGAAGAGACACAACTTYAACATGCTGGTGTTAAGCCCCCTTCTATTTAATACAGCCTTGGGGTAGTGCCTGTAGTATGGGATCATTTTTTTGGAGTTGGGAAGCCCAAAATATTTTTGGTGCTGGACCCCTTGGCTATATCACACATGGCTGGCACCAAAGCAAAACTCTGGATTTAGGAGTTTTGTTTGGTGTTTTTTTAGGGGAAAAACCAACCCAACAACTCAGTTTTGCCCTTTTTAGCTGAAAACTAAGAGGACAGTGATTAGAGCTGTTACCTAAGACAAAAAAAAATGAGGAAATCTGCTTTTCTGGCCATTTTATCTAATAGCAGTAAATCTCATTGAGCTGAGTGCATCTGTCCATATGGATATAACTATTCTGAGACTAAAGAACTTTATGCAGTGCTGTTGGTGCCTCAGACTGAGGTGCCAGGCTCTTTTTGCTCCTGCAGTAACACCACATTGTGGTGGGTGAATCTGTAGACATCAAATAAAACATCAAATGGCAGCCCCTCATTAGAGTTGGATAAATGGGTGTTAGCTGGGGAGGAGTACAGTGATTCATTTTTTAATGAAAAGAAATGGCTTCAGCTGTTCTGCTTCTGGTAATGCATTCTCTATTCAATGTGTTATCTTTTGAAAGTCTCATCCCAATTCTAACCACTGTGGGGTTYTGTTATTTGAACTTTTTTCTAGTGTGAATATTCCTCTCAGGGTATTCTTTTTAGATACTTTAGACTCTTATGTAAAAATAAAAGGTAGTTAGCTTGTAGTTTAATGCAGCCAGGTCTGTAAATAAGAACAATTTTGCATCATTTCCATCCTTCCATCTTCCCCATCTGCAGCTCCTGAAGGGGATCTATATTTCTATCATCCCTTACTGGTGAGGTTATCTCAAGTTATTATACCCATTTTAAAGGGGTGAGGGGATGGTCCACCCTCCTGTTACTGTCTTCATCCTGCTCATGAATGATCCAAAGAACAGTATCCAATTCCTGGAAGCTCTTGGGTTTCATTTTTGATTTTGACTAATTGTTTTCTCGAAATAATGAGCAGTAGTGACTTCACAAAGCACAGGCTCCTGGCACCCAGATCATTAATGACTCACTGAATCTTTAGTAGCAGTTAAAAATAAGCTTTTTCCCACACTTTGAACAAGTCCTGCTCGTTTTGCTCACAAAGGATGTGTAATGTGTGGTGGGAGGGAGTGGGGATGTATTTCCTTATCATTTTCTATTCATCACCAYTTTGAGGCACAGAATCCAAGGCAACCAAAAACGAGAAAGAAAAAGGGGGTTGCATTAGAGGTCTGGTCCAGATGAAAAATATTAGCTGGGGTGGGTTTTTTTTAACATGGACAATGCCCCTCTTGCTCCTCCTTAACTCCTCTACAGACATGCAAGTACCACTCTGTGGTTTTGAATCTCATCTGCAGTGGGAACACTAAAATTAGGAGGACTTTGACTTTTTTGAGATTTCATGATGGAAATTTCATCAGAACATTCTTGAGGAGCAGCATTGGAGGACAGTGCAGGGAGAGGAATGTGTTACCCACCCAGGATAAGCTCTGGGCAAGGTTTCCAGCAAGAGAAATCCCTCGTGACTTCTCTCAAGTGATGCACAGGCAGCTCCATTCTCATCCCTGCCCATTTTTCTTGTGAGGGGAAGTGATGTAGGGCCTCTCACTGTCTGAAATTTGAGTGCATCTCTGAAGCTGCTGCTGAAGATTGACCACTGAGTCTTTCCAGACCCCACTCCCTTTGGATCAGCCCATGGGAAGAGCATTTGATGGGAAAATCACAGGTTAAGAAACAAAGATTCAAATCTGRTGTTGCCTGTACCTATTTTATTGCTTGAAATTCAGCAGTGGCCTGCAAASTGTATTAATCCCTTTGCAGCAGCACAGGATTCCAAGAGTGGATTCAGTGTTCCTCTGGAAAGCACCTCTGGGATGTTTCTCAGCAAGGGTGTGTTGTTCTGGTTTTACAGCATGCCAAAGATGTATTTGATTTCTTTGTGGGACTGCCTGGCTTTCTTAAAAGGTACAGTGGAAGTCACTTTTTTGGAAATTACTCTTTTTTTCGTTGTTTTTTTGGTGCAGGGGATGCTTGTGCTGCCCAGTGTCCTTCCCTGCTCTGCTGCCCCATGACCACAAAAAAACCCAAACCACAGCCAAGCACTGAGATGAGAAGCTGAGGTCTGTAATGTCAGTTTAAGGTATTTTATCAGCATCTAATTGCAGTCCTTTGTTAAGTGGCTGCATACAGAAGCAGCATAAACCCATTAAATGGCAATGCTGAGTCCTCATCAAGGATTTGTTTATTGGGRATCCAATCAAAGAAGGTCAGAAATGCCAAAAATCTCTCCCTGGCTATTTTAGGAGCTCCAGAGTACCAATAYCTTTTTTATAACCCAGGCTGATACTTTAGAAATATCTTCACTTGTCTGCAGCTTGTTTCMAAAAAATGTTAATTGGGCTTGTGGGATGAARGGCYATTCCAAATGTAAAGCTGCTTTCCAGCATGCTTTATCTCAGGATAATCCTTTTTTCCAAGGAAATTAAGGCACGGTTTATAACACCCAGGAGTGGTTTGGGTTTTGTAAACCTCTCCAAGCTCTGTGTGTGTTGTAAAGGCTTGAGAAGGAAGGGAAAATCAGGGGTGCAAGTGTTGGCTGGCCAGTGAAAATCCCTGTTCTGCTTTCAGCAGGGGGTCAGATGAAAGCAAACTTAAATAATGGAAGGAAATAAACCTGATAATTTCATTATTTATTGCTGCTGCAAAATCTTTGCTAACTCTTTTGTCTCCTAACCTTGACGAGAGATGTAATAGACATGGAAAGATATAATAGACATTTACAGGGGGAGGAGAGACATGAAAATCCTGAGGGCAGGYAGGGAAGGCAGACAGATATTCCCAGTTCTCATTGGCATTTCCACCTTTATATGCTGGCCCCTTTTTTCCTACTAGCCCTCAGAATAATCCAAATTTTTCCATACAGTATCCACTAGCCCCCAGCCCTTTCACAGGTAAGGGGATTTGAGAAGCAAGAAGCAAGGGGGTTGAAAAGCAAGCCATTTAAAGCAGAATCAGATGTTTTTGTCATCAGCTAGTCTTGCTTTTGTTAGCACCTTTTGGGCAAGAGGGCAGCAGAAAGAAGAGCTACTGGTACCAACCCCCAGGCTTGCCAGGATTAAAACTCCTCTGCAGTGTTTTGAGGCTCAAAAAGAGAAGGAACACTTTTTAAGGAGGTCCACTCACAGATTTTACTGTACTGCCACTTCAGGACAGCTGTCTAAAACCAGGCAACAGCATTTGGCATTGCACATCATCCTCCCATTCCCTGCTGCTTTAAAAGGGGTGACTTTGAGCTGTGTAATGCTGTTCTCCATCTCATCTCCCTGCCTGACATCACAGCACCATTCAGTTTTCTTGTCTGAGAGCTGCCACAGGACTTCTTCTTCCACTCAAGAGCTGCAGGAGTGGTGTCCCTGTGCCCACGAGGCAAAGTCCTTGGGGCTTAGGTTGGACTCTCAGGAGGGCATCCTTAGCCTGATCCCAGAATGGGGAGGAGGTGAAATACCTTGTGAGGAGGTGAAATRCCTTGTGAGGAGGTGAAATACATTGCATTTCTCACAGTCCTGCTGCAAGAGCAGTGACCTTACATCTGCCAAGGGGAGCCAGCCACAAATGTGCCATTTTCCTGATGCAGGAGAAATGGGCTGCGGTGTTGCAGATTTACTACTGACGAGACACGTGCCCACTCTGYTAAAGGCTGCTGGCCAAAACTGTGGGTGCAGGCCCAAAAAGACAGGTTGTTGTTGTTGTTGTGGAGAATTAGAAAAAAAAGAGACTTCTCTGCTTCAAAGGCACAGAAAGCTAAATGAGCCRTTCACATCATCTCCATTTTCCTCAGGAGAAGTGGTGAAAGTCTTTTATATTTCATTGCCTTCTCCCCTTGTTGATGGTGAGAAAGAGAGAAGCAATTAAATATCTGATGTGGAGGAGCTGAAGCCTTTCTTTGTGCAGAGGTATCTGATTCTCACATGTTTATTTTCCTATTCAGTTTTCGTATGCTGAGTGGATCGCTTATTAATTGTTAAATGACWGCTCTGCAATTCAGTTATGGAAATTATTTCTACTTCAGTGCCACTTGCCCTTGAATTGAGAATGAGAGGTCAACCAGAATTAGATAACTTTGAACCTTTTATCTCTCTGAAAAAAAAAACTATGGTTCAACCTGCCTGTCAAGAGGATGTGAATGTTCCTTAAAACAATCCTAATGGCCAGGCTGGTTTGGGGATCATGTTGAGAAGGTGATGTGTCCTGATCAGACCTTTAAACAGATTAATCCAGGTGTGGTGGTGGCTGCAGTGCAGAGCTGCTGTTCTATCACCTACATTCATTTCTAGAATGGATTGGGAAATCGCAGATGGAATAAAACAAAGTTGTAATTTGAACTGAGGCAAGGAGAGCTGTGTGGGCAGAGAGGGCAGTCCCTTGGCTTCAGTGAGATTCTGCTCAGGCAGAAATGTCCTCCCACGCTCTTCTCTTCAGGGCTGCACCTCCAGCTTCATCTTTCACTGTGAGCCTTTGCTTTTCGCCTCTCACAAATAAAGAGGCTGGAAAAAAAGAAAAAGGAGTTATGTATTATGCAGCAAATATTACCAAGGACACGTTCTGTGGTTAAAAAAAAAAACCAACAAACAACAACAAGGCAAAGAAAAATGCAAATCTGTAGCTTTTCCTTTATTTTCAGAAGAGAACTGTATTCCTCTGGTGTCTCCCTGCTGGCACACAATGCTGATATTTTTGTGCATTTGATCCGAAGGTCGCTGAGGTCAGTGCAGAGATTCTCAGTATCTTCAGTGGACTTTGCACCACGCTGAGCAGGAGCTGCTGTTTTGCTGATGAATCCGAGTGTGATGCCTGTCCYGAGGCTGTGGAACAGCAAGAGCAGCAGTGTTGGAGGGGCTGTAAACCAGGCTGGACTGTGAACACGTGCCTGCCCCCTTTGCTCATGGTGAATTAAAAGACAGCAGTTTGCATTCTCAAAGTAACGAGGAAAAAAATACCAAAAATTATTTACACCAATTTTTTCTTTTCCCCCCCTTGTAAGTTCACACAGTCAAAATTGCAGAAAACAAACAAATACCATTATTTTGGTCCCACTTAGGAGACGTGTTTGCAGTGGCAACTGAGCAGACCCTTTTGTCCTGATAAATTCTATTTTCAGATCATCGGAAAGGTTATCGATCAATGCCATAAAAGCAGAAAAAAAAAAAAAATGAAAAGCCTGTTTTTGTCTGGCTGCTTTATCTTGTTAAATATTTTAAGAAGGAAARCCCAGCTGAATGCCTGCTGGACTGCAGGCATGTTTTGAAGCCTTTGGTACCCTGTTTATRTATTTTTAGATGAGCTGCTCTGCCCAAATGCCAGTGATTTTTCGCCATCCATTTAAAGGTGTAGTTGCTTGTAATCCCAAATCTGTGGGGTCAGTGTTGCAGGGACAGAGGGTTAATGTTTCTGGGAGGAAATGGGATGCTGCTGGTGGGGTGTGTGCCCTGCAGGGTYTGCTGTGCCAGGCTTGTGCTCTCCCTTCTCTGATGGAGCACAATGGATGCCTGGCATTGCTGCTTGCTGGGAACAAATGGCCAGGAGAGATGTAYTCAAACAGCTGCCCTTCAAAAATTGAAAATGAAAAATGCCATTTTGTGGGYACAAAATGTATTTGCTGTAGCTGGGTCGTGCTGATCTAAGAGCTTAGGTRCAAGAATAAAGGGACTTTTTGAAATGAGACTTTTTGAGGGCATTACCTGGTGCCACAAAGATGCATCAATCAGCAGAGGATTTGCGTGGCGTTCACCCACCTCTTGAAAAACTTGCAGCAACCAAAATAAACACCTTTGTGCTTTTAGTTCAGCTCTGGGTGTTGAAGCATTTCAGCTGCAGGCCCTGCACACCCCTCGTGTGTTCTTTCAGACCCCAGTTCTGAAAAGAGCAGAAATGAAAGTTTTAAACAGATCTTACAACCAAATGCTGACTCAGAGTGATTCTAATCTTCTGTCTCATGTCTGAGAAAACCAGGTAGGGCCTTGACTGAAGAATGATTGGAGTGGAAAAGCCAAGATCTTCTGGCCTTTGCCATCAACAAGAGCCAGCATTGTGGAAAATAAATTGGTTTAGGGTTGTAGTACCACAGGGTGGTTTGGGTTGGAAGAGGACATACATAGAGGATATTAATTTCTACTCAGCTTTTATATTTGGTGTAATACTTTTAGGYTGGGCATTAATGGATTCCTGAGTCATTTATGTAACAGATAAACTAAAACATTAAAGAGCTGCGGGGGAGCAAGAGGGATCTGTTTTGGGGCTGCTAACCAAATTATTCAGCCTGCAAGCCAGTAGTACTCCCAGCTAGAATATCCCAGAATCCCAAGTCACACAGCCTCCTAAAGGTCAGGAATTCTCTCCTCAGGTTTTTACTGCATTCTTGAACTGTGGGCTTATTTTTAAATGCAGATTACTTACACAGTGTTGATCAGTTTAGTGTAAAAGTAATTCTCAACCCCAGAGTTCATTCYGGTTTTCCTGGCATTATTTATTGCAGTAACAGAGAGGAACGTGGTTGGCATTGATCAGATTAAATAAAAAGTTACATTAAAAGCACAGAAATTTCCTTATGTCCTTAGGAGTTGACCAAGTACATGGTCTTGTAACAAAAACATGCCCCAGTGGCAGGGAGGGTTTGGTGCTGTGATRGGATACTTCCCAAAACATTTAAGAAAACAGTAAATAATAAGATAAAATACTTKAAACTTAATCCTGAGAAAGTGTGTGGGGTGTTATGATAATGAGTGATGTTTGATTTTAATTTCTTCTCCTTTCTGAGTGATTCCCATGTTAGGTACTAGGTTAAAATGTAATTAATATGGATTCCAGGTCTCGTGAATGTTCTCACTATAAAAGCTGGATTTAGTAGTGTAAAAGCAGAAGGTACATCAGTAAGGKCTGTCTTTTTCTCAGGCTTAATTTCACACTGCAATTCAGTGCTACAAGATTATAAAAACACAGCTAGCCTGAGTATTTGGAGATGAAACATCTAYGGGAATATTTCAACTCTGTGAGCAGCCTTAAAAATAACAACCAAACAAAAGAAAACAAGGACAGCTGTCAAACAAAAGACAAAAATGCAGCTCATAAGGGAGAAAGGGCATTTACCCTCCAAGGTCCCCTGCAGAGGACTTGGAGAGAAGAGMACCTCACCTTGCAGTGCTTCCATCAGAGGCTCTGCCAGGGAAGAGCTGACACAGCAGCAGGGCTTGAATAAGTGATGATGGAGCTTTCTGGTCACTGCTACCCTTGTGAGAGAGCCAGAAATGTACTTTTGAAATAGTTTCTGTGTAGTTTTCCGTGTAATATGTATAACTATATAAACTACATGTGTTTATGTTCTTATATAGTTGTATATAGTTTTATTATAAATTTAATTTTTAAATACATGCATTGATTCAAATCTCAAAGGTAATTTAATTTTTTTTTAATCCTGGTTTTATATGCTTCTCTGTATAGTTTGGTGAAGCTTGCAGGTATCACTGTCTTGTTTTTTTTCCTTCTGTTAAAACCACCTCAGTCCTGCCAAATATCTAAAGATGTGCACTGAGGCATCCACAGGGAGAGAGATACACACARATTTAAAACACAATATTTCACTCTTTTCCTAAGATTGCATCCTATGCCAGACACTGGAATTGCATAAAATCCCCAAAAGAGGAAAAATAATATGTAACTTCCAGTCTAATTTCCACTTGTGGGGTAATTGGGAACAGGCAGCTGTGTTTGTTACAGGTTTATGGTGATTCCCCATGAAGCTTTTTGAGCCATCTCCCACATGGTGTCTAGAGCAGTGATGGCCATCTCTGAGGATAAATTCAGATCAGATGGAAGGAAGAAGATTTTTTGCCGTGGAACAGGTTGCCCAGAGAGGTGGTGGATGCCCCATCCCTGGGATCATTCAAGGTCAGGTTGGATGGATCCCACTGAAGATGTCCAGGTGACCTTAAAATGTCTCTTCCCACCCAAACTATTCCATGATTTCAAAAAACTGACCACAAACCCCTAAATAAAGCCTTCATAAATTCTCCCTCAGTAAACCCCAACCTTGAAGAGTCACAGCTCTCTGGAATTCATCTCTTTGTCAGGACAGCACTGCCACACCTGCAGGACAGGARAAGAGCAGGAATTTGTTTCTGATATTGACCCTAAATACATAAAACCTCTACAACCATCTGCATGGAGTGTCTGTGAACTGTGTCAGTGGAAGCAAAGTTTGTTCAAAGAAGAGTTGGAGAGCAAATGCCTTTCTTAGTTAATGATTTTAGCTCAGTTTACACCTTTGTTTAAATAGCACCTGGCTCAATCTGCATCTCTGCGTCCTGAGACGGTGTCATTAGCCTAAGCAGGTTAATTGATTTATTTGACATGCCATTACACCAATTTACCTCAAGCCAGTCAAGCAGCAGAAGAAAAATGCTCCTGTTAAAGATTAACCATTCCACACTCACTGTTTTAGGGTTTGAAAATGCTTGAGCTCAGTTTTGCTTTCAAATGTTGGAATTCAAATGAAAACAGTCTCGATGTGCTTTCTTTGATAAAATWGTGTCTGTGGGGGCAGAGAGGGGGTCGGGGTGTGAGTGTTCTTGTGTTGTTTTTTAGAAACAGTTTAGATAGAAAAGTTTCACTTTTCGTTCCTGCACCAGGAATTAGATCACAACACTTTCTGTTCTCTTTTCCTTCCTGCACCAGGAGTTGGATCACAGCACTTTCTGTTCCTTTGTCTCAGTTCCATCCCTGTCTCCAGAAGGCAGAAGTTCTGGCAGTGCCCTTTTTTGAGATTACCCAGCCCTGTGTTTAGTGGCCTTCAGCTCTGACCAATTTACATGCTCAGTATTTCCCATTCCAGGCTGAATCCTTCCTCAAACTGCTTCACCCACATCCAAG
>NW_026623927.1:68528-70638 GCF_030028575.1 Malurus melanocephalus | reverse complement strand
AACCTTGGAAATAGTAAGATCAATGTTTACAGCAAGGTCAGAAAGGTCTCTCTTGGTGTCCTCATGAAAAAGAATTGCCTTAAAGATTTAGGATCTTCTGAACACTGCCTTTGTTCATCTTTTTGATTAGAGATTTTGTCCAGCAGCTCAGTTCCAAGAGGATTGAGCCTAAACTGAGCATGTTCCAGAGTGGAAATGCAGCTTTATGCAGAGTTAAACATCCACCTCTCTTCAGTGAGAGAGAGCCATGAAGGGTTTTCTGTTCTGTTAAGATTTTATGGGGTAACCCAAGTCTCAGGAAGCTGAAGATGGTGTGGAAGGGTGTTGGAGGAAGCAGGTAAGCAGGTTTAGCAAACAGCAATCGATCAGATAAGGCCACATAAAAAGTCCCAGGTGCAACCTTGCAGAGARTCATCCATAAATGAGAATGAAATTTGTATTTTGTCAGCATAAACAGGTCCCTTTTTTCTGCACTGTGTTGGTACCAGCAGAACTGTGGGGTTTATAACCTTTCATTGGAATGTTTGCCTTCCCTAAATCAGCTGAGGGTCTGGATGGGGGACATCCCCTGTAGTGACGAGTTTGTGCAGGGACTCTGGGTGGAACATGATAAAGCTCAAAAAACAGAAAAAACAGGTGCAAATCAATGTGATTTCTTTTTTAAATCAAAAAATAGAGAAATTGGAAGATTTGCARAAACCAGTGCAGTCTGAACACAGCAGAGCCATATGGGAAGTGTGTAAGGCTTTCATAAAAGTGTTATCTTTTTTTCTTGTTAATTATTAAGAATAATGTTATTCTTGTTAACTCTTTGATGTGGAATGTATAAAAGCTACAGAGTATGCTRCTAATTAGTTGCACCGATTAAATTATAGTTTGTGTTTGTTTTTCTTCAACACTTCCTGAAGAGAAAGCTGCTGTTCCAAAAGGCACAAAGAGCAGTAGATAAAGCATGTGCATCTCTGCATTCACAAATGCTCATTTTTCATGTGGGATATAAAATATGAGGTGGGCTGTTTTCAGGAGGCTGCTAATGTAAAAGGAATGACATTACATTTGCTGTGCAGTACCAGGGACCTACTTTTATCCCCTGGAATTGTTCCATTTTCTGCAATCCTTAATCTGCTTAATCTGTGATATTACAGGCTTGATGCTGCATTAAAAGTATTAAAAAATCTGCAATCGAGTTAACTTTTTTTTTTTTATGGGGATGTAATAATAATTTGCTTAAGAGGTTCCTGGTTCATGTAGTACCAGAATAATGGAGAATTAAAAGGCACTTGCAGTTACAAGTATTTGTGCTTTATTTGATGCAGTATTTTGGAAATTAATTGCACTTTACATTAGAGTTTTTGAAGGGCATGATTGTAGAGATGTAGCAAAAATAGCTCTGAATTGAATTAAAAATAATGAATTTAGTATTGTCAGGAATGCAGGAGTATGAAATCAATGGATTGAAATCCATTGCATTTTTTGTGGAATTATCTCGATTTTGCTGTCGTTACCATATGCCCCAGTATATCTTGCAGAATATTAATGAATATAAAAATAACTCCAGAAGTTTGGAGCTGGATCACGATTGATGCAATGTGATGGAAGAATCAATGCAGCATCTCACACTYTTTTTTGCATTCTGCATTGGTTTGTGGCAATTTTTTTGGTGTTTTTTTTTATTTTTTGCCATTTATCAGGTATTCCTAATATGAGAATCTACACAGCAAAAATAAATTGCTCTCATAAACAACTGACATGAAATATTTTCACCCAGTGKAACTACCCAGTTCAATGTTGTATTTTTGAGGTGTCAGGGAGAAGAAAGGTTGGGAAGAAAGTTCATAGTGCTGGGGTGAGTTTTATCAGGGTTTATTTTCTGCCATCAGGCAGCACAATACCAAATTCCCACAGTAATGAGTAAGTCAGAATGGTCTGCAGTGAAGGAAKGCTTCTGTGGTAGAATTGGCAACATCATTGCAAAAATCATTCCTGGATGTGCCTTTTCCAAGGAGAGCATGTCCTTGCACTGTTAAAAAGTGTCTAATTTCCATTTTGAATTTCTGGTTATGTTGGGATTTTTTATTTATTTTTTTTTTCTTTATTTTTTTCTGTATTT
>NW_026623927.1:54889-68354 GCF_030028575.1 Malurus melanocephalus | reverse complement strand
TGGCTGGAGTTTTTTTGTTTTGTTTTTGTTTTATTCAAGATTAGCATTTCTTTACCATACAAACCTGTAAGCAGATACTGGAATGAGTCCAAAAGACAGGGACGAAGGTGTTGCCAGGGCTGGGGCACCTCAGCMAGGCTGGCACAGTTTGGGTTGCTCAACATCAAGAATAGAAGATTTTTGAAGACTTTAGAGCCCCTTCCAGTACCTAAATGTGGCTCCAGGAGAGATGGAGAGGGAGTTTGGACACAGACATGGAGTGACAGGACAAGGGGAATGGTTTTAAACTAAAACAGAGGGGTTTAGAATAAATATTGGGAAGAAATTCTCCACTGTGAGGGTGGTGAGGCACAGTTTGCACAGAAAATTGTGGATGCCCCATCCCTGGAAATGTTTAAGGCCAAGATTAATGGGGCTTGGAGCAAGCTGGTTTAATTGAACGTGTCCCTGCCCAGGAGTGAGCTTTAAGGTCCCTTCCAACCCAAACCTGTGATTCTGTGATGGATTTTCCTGCTGAAATACTACTGCACTTGTGAGTTGGGATCATAGTTACAGGTTAGTCCCTGCAGGTGTTTTATTAAAATAGTATTTACATGGAATTAGCACATTTGGAGGAAGTGGGAAGAGTTGGCATTATCAGATAAACSAGATTTTTTGGCAACAGCAGGTTGTACCTAAGCCCGGGCTTGCGTTTTCTTTTGCTCCAGAGAAGTGATCTCTTAACACTTGTTTGCAAATTTGGGGGGAAAAAATATATATCAGCAGTGGCTTTTTTTTCTGAAACGAGTTCTTTTTGGTTTCTGTTGACCAAAAATTTTGGAAGGCTGAAAATTAATGGTGGTCCTTAATCACAGTGAAAGGTATCAGGCTGTTGGAAGGCRAGTTCTGGTGACATTACAGATGGGGTTTTTACTTATGCAAGGAGCAGCTAAATCTTTAAAACATCCTAATCTGAAGCAGAAAATAACACGCAGAGAATAAAATATCACCCAGAGCGGTGCGGTTGTATTGAATCCCAGCTTCTGCAGAGCAAAAGGATGTATTGCCTGCCCCAAAAAGGGTCAGACCTAAACCCTACAATATTCCCAGAGGAATCACTGGCTGTGTTTGCACACTGGCATCCCAAGGCGATGCTTTTGAGCTGTCTGAAGAGCGCTTCGCTGGTAATTCAAGCTGGGATAATTCCTTTACAAAGAGCCGCTAATGATCTTACAAGCACCGCGGCGAGKCTGAGAGCGGGGCTGGCGCCTTGGCTGGAGCCTTTGAAATGCTGAATGTTGTTGTAGGAGGCCTCCAGATCAAGTGGAAATGAATATAAATAAAAGTGTGTGCGAATCCTTTCTGTTTCTTTCTGTTATTCCAACATAACTTAAAAATACTTCATGTATCGAAGTTGCTAGAAAAGTTATTTTCTAGCTATTATAAGTAGCTGGCCAAACTGATGCAGTAGAGAACAATTTTAAGTTTTCAATTTGTGAGGATTGGTTTTCTAAAAATACATGAGGGTTTTAAGTATAGTTACTGAGACAGAAAAAGTCGTGCTTCTCTGTCTCTCATAWAAATATTTTTGCAGCACTCTGTTGTTGCAGCTCCTAGAAAACTCGGTTCAAGGCTGGGGGCAGTTTGTGTTTCTTGGATATTTTGTTTTGCAGCTCCTTTTTATAGCCCGGACTCGGGAGTGAAATGGGAGGAGGGGTGGGAAAGAGTGAGGGCAYGAACCCAAGGCGGCTGCAGGAAATGGGTGTCCATTCCCACTCCTTCCTGAGRGCATCGAGCTTCACTTCCCAGCCTGATCCCAAACCCCAGATTCCAGCCTGGGCTGCAGCAGTTCTGAGTTTCAGGACTGATGTGTTCCATTTTGGATTTGCTAACTCTAAAGGGGCTGGATTATTTTCTAGCAGCAGGAAGTATCAAAAGGGATGCCTTGTTTTCTGCTCCATCTTATTTTTTCTTCAGTTTTTTCATGGAGGAGATGGACTAACGCAGCATTAAATAGAACTGAAGCTCAGTTCTGAGCAGCCTGATTTACAGCCCTCTTGGTCCAGTTTTAGGTTGGTCCACCTGAGAGTGGATGGCCAGACACCGTCCAGCCAACATGGGAGAGTTTTAGCTCCTTTACAGCTAAAAGAATGTTTTATGAGTGCACTTACACGAAGTGGCAGTGTCTTTGTGTAATCAAAGAATTTTGTTTTGATCAGTTTACATTCCTTTGGACTGACAAAACCTGAAGAGGGGAACAAAAAAAAAAAAAAAAAAAAAAAAAAAAAAAAGAAAAGAAAAAAAAACAACTCCTCCTTTTGCCATGGTCTCAGGCAAAAACATGTCCAGAAGCAGGAGCTTCGATCTGCTCCTGTGATTAAGGCACAAAATCAGCTTTAGCAGCTCTCAAAGGTTGCATGGGCAAACACCAGCCTGATGCAATCTGTGGATGGGCTCACATGACTCGGGGTGCAGAGTTGTGGCTGGAAAGGCTGAGATGTTCACAGGAATTTGGCCATGGAGGTCACCCTGTACAGGAGAAGGTCCCTGCAAAGCGTGGCACTGCCACTCCTCTGAAAGGGCAGGGAGGAAAGCAGCTCCTGGCTGGAGCAGTGGGAGGTCAGGTTACAGAGAGGACAGCTCTTGTCAGAKCTGTCTGTGAAACGTGGCTTGTAACACTTTACAGACACTGGGATTATTTTGGGGTGGTGAGAAAAGCTGCTCCTCCTGCAGTGGTTGTTCTGTGAAAGCTGCTCTGGGCTTTTCTGATCAGGTCTGGGGAATGAAGGATGCTAAAACTGTGTTGGCTTTGCAGCCCCCATTTACTCGGGGTGGGCTGATGTGTCCCTGTCTGCTCTGTGGAGAATGGTAAACTCCAGCAATGTCTGTGGTCTGTCTGCTCCAAAAATTCTCAGAGGTTCACTCATGGATTGCCTCAGATCTGATTTTTCCASTGCTTCCTAATTGAGGAAGAGACACTCCAGGGTTTTATTCAGACTTTCTTATGCAGTCTCCTGCACACACATCCTCAACTGATCTGACCTGGATTTTTCATTGATAAAAATCAACGCTCCTAATCAGACAGGAAAGTATAAAAACACCCATTGCCAAATGGAGTTAAGCTGTTAAATTCCTCACTAAACATTTCTTTCTGCACAGGGATCAAATGTAATTATTTTTCTCAAATATTTATTCTCTCTTGTTTTGTAGGAATCCGAGTTTCTCTGCCTGGAGTTCGATGAGGCCAAGGTGAGCCAGATGCTGAAGAAACTCTCAGAGATAGAGGAGAGCATGACTTTGTTGACTCAGACTACTTAAATAAAGAGATTGCAACTTACAAAAACAATGACCCTTGGCCCCTTTTCATAAYTCATGTTTCTGCACATGAAATGGGTGGTGGTGGTTAAATCCAGATTATAACCCCAAGAATGGGCTAAGTCACACTGTGAAGCTCTCTCATCCCCTCCTCCCAACCTGTTTTCCAAGGCACAAAGCTTTGCATAATGAGGCCTTGAAATGTAGCACAGCTTTTCTCTTTTTCCCCTCAGTCAGTCCTGGAGTCTTCCAGATGCTGTAAAAGCTGGGCTGGATGAGCAGCAAAGGTAAATTGGCCACTTGTGGCCGAGGAGAAATAAGCAGAAGAAAGAGGCAGATTAGGGGGAATTCATGTTTATCCTTCCAAACCATGGACTTTATAGGACAAATCCACCTGTGTAAGMTCTGGCTGCTTGGAGTTAAAGCCCAGCAAAGCAGATGAAGTKCAGAGAGTTCAGGAGCAGAGATACAAACACATTTCTGTACCTGTGARCCCCGTGCTGCCAAGGGTTCAGTGGTTCCCAAGGGTGGCCAACCTGGCTGCACCTTCCTGACGCTGTGGGGAGCCAGGGGACAATCAGGGGAGCATCTCCAGRGCACTGGGAGGTGCTGGTTTTCCAAAAGGAGCAGTCCTGCATGCTCAGAGCACCTGATCCAGCTGTTTGCTGGCGAGCCTTCAAAGCCACTTGTGACCTGCTTCCCCAAAGGCCGTGAATGCTCATCCCCCTGTGGCTCTTGGGGTGTAGGAGTGCAGCCCTGGCACAGAGCTGCACGCTGTGCTTGTGGGGTCAGTGCTTTGTCAGAGCACAGCTGAACTTGGCTGCTCTTTATTCTGTTTGTCATGGTTTGGTTTGACCTCAGAAAGGCTCYGATGGAGCCCAARGTTTGAGTTTGTGCACGTTCAGCTYGGAATGTGGGTAAGAGAGAACGCCCTTGGCAGGCTGAAGCCTTGTCAGTGAAACACTTCYTTGAAGAAAGCTGCCAGGGCCAGGTGAGGGGCAGGGGTCTGYCCTGCCCAGGCAGTTCCTGGCTGTTTCAGTGCCCACATCTGTGCTGGAACCCCCAACTGCAGAGCAGCTGCTGCCCCTGCGCCGATGGAGACTCCCAGGAGGGTTCTGTGTTCCCATCCAGGGCTGTCACCTTGCCAGCCCTGTCACAGCAGAGTGTCCCATCACACTGAACAGACTCATCAGGGGCTGGAGAGGCTCCCAGGAGAGCTGCTGGTGGTCCCTAAAACTGTGACAATCGTGGCTCCCAGTTTGCTCTGTCACCTGACTGGAAGGTGTGTGCACACATTCACTTGGAGGCTGCATTGCTTCTTGCTCTTTTATATTCGCTTCATAAGCAACCTCCTCCCGAGCTAAAATTACACTGAGGGCTTGTACCAATATAGAGATGACAACATAAAATGTTCTTGTGCCATAACTAAAGCACTCCTCATTGCTTCTCCTTGAGAATTTATTGCTTGTGGAGTTGCCAGATTGCACTTGGACACAAAATCTCTTCGGAGCGAGGGAAGGGCACCTTTGCCCATCTGCCTGGTCAGAAGGGGAAGCGGCCCTCAAGCCAATTTGTRTCTCTGCACAGGGAATTAACATTTCCTTTGCCATGTCTCAGSCTCCTGGTCCTGGCCTCTGGTGTCACAGAGACACTGTGCAGCCCCCTGCACCTCTGCTCCCCCAAATTGTCACAGAAGAACTGTGCTGGAACCACAAACTGCACCTCATGCTCCTTCCTCCCTGAGTCACCACCGTGAAACGAGTGCTTTGTGACTCTCTTAGCTCTCCCTTGCCTTTTTCAGCTAAGTTCATTCAAGTGTTTCTGTGTTTTAGGACATACTTTAAAAAAAAAAAAAAAAACAAGGTCAGGGAAGGATCACGATCTTAAGTAACTTGCGCCGTGTCAAACATACTTATTGTTTTGTTTTAACACGGTCAGAGGATAGGAAAATGTGCTATAAATGGAAATTAGAGAGAAACGAACTGGGAACAGATGTCAGGAAGTATTATTTCATGCAAAGAATAATAAATCTGTGGAATGGCTAACAAGGCAAGGAGGCTGAGGCAAAAAGTCTCGGGGACATTTAAGAAATAATTGGATACTTGGGGACATTTAAGAAATAATTGGATACTTTCCTCGCTGAGGTGTGAATGGGTGCGTTTTTCTGGGTGGATGCTTCTCTCTTCCTTCCTCCCCTGAATATCTAACAAACCCCATTTTCTTCTTGGTGAATCTTTCTAAACTACTGTGCAAAAGAAAATAAAAAAAAACAAAAGAAAAAGGAAAGCTGAATGTGTTGATGACCACTCCATGGATGTCACTCCCTATCCGTGGTCCTGCTCGATTTCTCTGTGGTGCTGGCAAATGAACGTTCCTGCCTGTTTGCTTCAGGAGAGATTTTGTGTTCCACCCACAAAGCCCAAATGCAAACTGGACTCATCCYGAGTTCATGGCCAGGCAGCTCCTGCAGTGGCTGGGGCCACCCGTGGCCGCTGGAATCCTTGCATTTTTTTCAAATACAGCTATCTGAGAAAAAGAATTAGAAAATTTAGCAGTTCTGGGYATATGCAGAGCAAGAAAAAAGAAAATTGTACTACAAGTAATCATCTTGCCAAGCAGAGAGTGACAACCAGTTTTTCCAAATCCAAGCCAAAGTGAGTRCTTGGATTTTGTAATGTTTTTCATAATGTTTTGGGCCCTGGAAAGCAGCAGATGATGATATTTTATWATTTTATATTGKTGTTGGTTAACTTTCTGATTTTTCAGGTTGCTTAGCCTCATTTTATTTTACATTTCTCTTTTTAAGATTWTTTTTCTTTCTCACAGGTCCTTTTTGCAAGTGTAAATATTAGTSTTTGTGCTCTCATTGTGTTTCACACAATGGGAAGGGTTTCTCAGGAGCCCGTAATCTCCACATCTTATTGTGCTTGAACTTTTTAATAAAATGGTTGATATTTTGAGRGATTTCTGTGTGTCAGTTCTTGGCTACACATTGATAAAACAAATTGCTCACCATTTTTTCTGAGGAGATTTCCTGATTTAGGTATTTACCGGCCGTTTGTAGGTGTATGAGGATCTGAGAAATTTTAYCCCAAGAAATGTTTTCTCACAGAAATGTTTTCTTCTCCTTCTGGGGAGTTTCAACAGTTTATTCATTCATTCCAAATATTTATAAAGAGGTCCTCAGTGCCRGGGACAGAGGGAGCCTTTTCAATAMGGGCCATGAGGTGGTCCTGAGCAGCAGCCACTGATGACTTTTTAATGTGTTGTGTTTCATGTGGCTTGGGACTGGAAAAACAGGCAATGGTTGGAAGCTGGACTTGTTCAAATCCTCCTCAAAATTTATTCCTAAATCCCAGGGAAGTGTGATTTGGGGCATCATTTAATCCCATGTGGAGGTTAAGGCTGTGCTGCTGGGTCTCCCTCAAAGATGCCAGCGCAGGGGGCAGCCATTGCCATCAGTGCTTCCTTCTCTCAGTGCACCAAAATCGAGCTGTTTCCACCCATTTGGGTCACACTGGTTTAGCCAATCCTTGCCAAAACTGCAGGAGGGGCCCCTTCACCCCAACAAATGTGCCTTTTCCCATCCCATGGGTGATCCCCAGGGCCACAGAAGTCCCAGAGGAAGGAACTTGTCACCCATGAAAAGGTGACAAAAGGGATGCAGCTGCAGCCTCCTCTCTGAACTGCCAGCACCACTTGGGAAGTGTCATTTTGGGAACAGCACCCGAGTTTGTTGTCCAAGTACAAAATTGTGGGTGGTAGAGGCTGGTGCTTGGAGTTTCCCTCCACATGTGGTGGGGCTGATCAWCCCCGAGTTCCTGGATGCTTTCCCCTTCCTCCTTCCTCCTGTAGCAAGGTGGATCTTGCAATGCAAGAAATTGCAGGAAAACAGGTTTGAAGGCATCTCAGGGGTGGAGAGTCYGCCTGGGGGGTTTGACCCCGGGGCATTTTGCAGCAATAAATGCAGAAATAACCCTTTATTGCWGCAAGGGGAGGTSCCTGCCATGCAGAGCTRTGRGGGTACCTCTGTCAGCAGGGAGGYTGGAGAGATTTCCCSGAAGATATCTCSCTGTTTCTKGTTTCCCCWGCACTCAGGTGACTCAGAATGTGCRTTTGAATTCCCWGAGTGGCCAGCAGCACTGGAGCTCCAGCACTCAGCCATTAGCTCTTGKAACGGGGGTGCTGTTGGAGAACACGTAAAATTGCGTCAATGGCGTTTTTGGATGCCAGCGAGTGCCTCAGACCCTTGAGGAGTGACATTTTACAGAAATGGATGGGAGAAAAACAGCAATCACAGCACAAAAACCCGAAGCCATGGTGTTTGTGAGAGGAGCCAGGGAGGCAGCAGTGGTTTCCTGAGCTCTCTGGCCAGTTGGCAGCCCCGTCTGGACACAGCTCTGCCGGGAAAGCGCTCAACACCGTGCATTTCAGTAACCAGTGGCACTTCTCCTACCTTGCAAATCAAAGGGAGGGCATTGGAGCCTTCATGGCMCCTCTGCTCTTGGCAGCAAAAGGAATAAATAAGCAAAGCCATGCCAGGAGCTGATGGGTGGATTGGGCAGAGAGAGAAGTGTGTGTCTGATTCCTGTAGCTCAGGGCTCTTCCTGCACTCACAAAACACAGCAGCCACCCCACCACCCTCTGCAAAACGTGGTGGCTCAGTGAGTTCTGACCTCTTCCAGGCATCCCCTTAAAATAAACTCACTCCTGCAGGGCCTCAGAGCRAATCTGCGTTTTTCTGTGGCTGACAAACACTGTGTGAAGTGAATCCCCTGCTCCAGGATCCTGGCAGGCAATGGCAAAGCAGAAGTACAAGGTTAAAAAAATGCCTCCAGAACCAGCGGCTGGGAACCATAAATACCTTCCAGCCAGTCCTCAGGCACATCAGGAGATGAGCAGGCAAAGCRAGTGGAATTTATAAACTTGCATAATTAATTTTTCTTTGCGAGGAGAACAAACATTCCCATGTTCCAGCTCTCTTAGGGCCTCTGACAATCGGGCTCCTTTCTATAAATAATGTTACATAAGTTTATACATTTCAGTGAGTGCTTGTTCTAGCCTCTCAGAACAGCCCAAGGATGTTCTCACTCCAGTTTATTATTTCAGCTGTGGATAGATCATTTTGCCCTGGTGCATCTATAAATGGGATTTAAATTAAGATGCTTGCGAGCAGTGCAACAGTGGTGAAACTGTCTGGAAAACATTGSTACATTCCCCGGGGAGAATGAAAGAAAGGAATCAGCTTTACATTGCAGCACTGGGCAAAGTGTCTGCACCCTTCCCCATGGGGCAGGACAGCATTTCTCTGTCTGAAGACACAACCTGTGAGTGCTGTAKCTGGGCTGCATTGCAGRGCTGCTGGRTACATGGAAACTGTGCCAGTTTCTGAAATTTTATTTATTTATAGTGAGCACATCCATGGCAGGGGGATTTCTCCATCAAGCAGCATAAGGAAAACCCTTCATCTCCTCCAATTATGTCGCTGATCCMAGTCCCTCATGCAGGAGATTTCTTCCCTCCGTGTCATTCTTCAACTACCCATGGCTGAGGCTGGATATTAAAAACTCGATATGTGGATTATTTAATTTCCCTTTGTCCTGTGTTTTTAATTTMTGAAGTTTATCTGCAGATCCTGCACTAACAAAAGGAAAGCTTTCTGATCTCCTCCTTGATCTGTTGTAATTCTGATAGGCCRGGAGGCTCTGGGGTGGCTTTTAGGAGCACAAAAAGCAGGACAGGGAGCTGGGAATGAGACCCTGGGGTGCTCTGSAAGCTGGGCACCAAAGTGCTGGACAGGTCCCTGCACCCAGGGCTGGTGAGTGCTGCCCTGACAGTGCCCAGAGAGCTGGCACAAATCCCTTCTGGATAGGGCCTGATCAGCACCTTGGAGCACCCCAAAACAGCCCACGTGGGTGGGCTGCCACCATAAAAACAAACCTGAGACAGGGCCACCCTGCTTTTGGTGACCCTTCTGCCCCTGCCACCCAAAGGAGCCCCAAGCCTGGTGGCAAAACACTCTGTGCCTCTGCCCTGCTCTGCAGCTCCCATGGGCTGAGAAGGATTTTGCTCTGGTGCAGCTATGCCCGAAGCTCAGAGCTTTGCCCCATGGCTGGGAGTGCCTTGGAAAACCTGCACACRGGGCTGGCACGGTGTCCTTTGCCACCCAGAACCAGCCAGCTCCCTCCCAGGGACAGGATTTGTCTGATTTGGAGCTGCCTCACCCCAGCTGGTGCTGTCAGAGTCCAAAGGATCCTCATCCTGAAATCGAGAAGGTTTGAAAAATCCAAAGCGACTGTGAGGACTGGCAGTTTTCCCTCAGCTGGGATTTTGCTGGTGCTTCAAACTGCATCTGATAAAAAGTAAAAGCAGAGCAGAAGGGGTTTAGCTGAAGTGGGTCCAGTACATTTTTTCTTGGGTGTGAACGCTTTTCTCACCTTTGAAGAGCCTTGGCTGCAATTTCTTCAGTTTTGCAGCTCTTCAGGTCTCGTTGCAAAAGGCTGAAAAGAGGTCAGGAGAGGTGCAAGGAGCTCCTGTTTCAGGGACACAAAAAATAAGATCGTTTGTAAAGAGCTTTTTTTGGGTTTTGCAAAATAATTGTTGTCCAGTTTCTGCTATTACAGAAATTTAAATTCGAGTGGAAACTTCTGCACTTCTGTGCCTGCCTTTTGTCTGCATGGAAAAGGAGCCTCACATGGAATTAAACAGTGTTAGTTACTGCAGCCTGCATCTGAAAAAAATCAGGTATGTCCTTCCAGAGCAGGGAAAMTGATTTTAATCCAAGCACTGATTAATTATTCTTGGCAAATGTGAATCAATACCAGCACGGTGCAGCTCTGCCCACAGCTTGCAAATGACAGCACACAACATAGCAGGGGCGACTTTTTTCCCACAGTTTCTGTCCTGTCCTGCTTTGCCTGCAAGAGGAAAGCTGCAATGCTCCAGAAAAGAAAAAAATTAAAAAAAGAAAAAAGAAAAAAAAGTGGGTTTTTTGAAGCATATCTGCCATTCTCTTCAACTGGAGTGGGTTTGCTGAACCTGCCAGCCACGATTCCTCCACCTGATCAGGGTACGAAAGAAAAGAGAAGTGGAGCAGAAGAGCAGAAAACATCTGCAGCACTTGCAGTGCTGTTTGCCTGGGTGTGGCAGGGGCAGAAGATGGGGAAAATGAGAGTGTGAGGAACCCACTGAAATGTGCTCACCTTGCTCTTTGCTCCTCTGAAGTCCAAGCTCATTTGGGTGGGAAGAAACAGGTTCATTCCAGGAGGAAGGGAGATGCTCCCGCTCCAACTGCATGTCATCTTTGCTTTTTTTAATTTTTTTTCTTTCCTTATTGCTGCTGAAATGCTCACATGCAATTTTTAGGGTTCTGTTGTGATTGGTGAGTGCCCCAGGCCGGTCCCCTTCTCTCAGCACCTTGGCTCTGTCCCACTCCTGTCCCTTCACCACACAGGGACAGCAAGATAACCTTGAGGGTTTTATAACTTGAATCTCATTCCCGCTTCTCMTTTGCTCCTGGCAATGTTCCAATTATTAATTAACAGGCAAATGCTGGAGAAAAGGGCCATGTACATAGCTCATTTCCATAGATGTAAGCGCAGCAGTCCCCAGGTCAGCTTTTATTACAGTGAACCCAAATACTGTGAATAAATAGCCTGGAGGGAAAAAAAAAAATAAAACAACCCAGAAACTATTTTGAACTTGCTAAAAAATTGAGATTTTAATCTTTTAAAAAGATTTTTTTTTCGGCCTGTTGTGCATGTCACCTATGGAAAAACTCAGGCAACAAGAACTTGTGTCACCAAGTGATGTGACACCAGTGCCCTGAACACACAAATTCCCAGTGAGCAGCTCCTGGGAAATGTTTGATGCTCTGCAATTCCCTGACAAGGGCTGTACACTGCATCTAATCATTTGCATCATGATGCTGAGTGAAGCTGGTGGTTTTGAATACGCAGGCAAAAAAAAAAAAAAAGTTATTCCGGGTTCAGACCACATTAAAGTTGCTGCAGTCAAATGGATTTGGTCTCTTTCTTAGGAGGGGGGGGAAACAAGAAAAAAAAAAAAGGTGCAATGATTTACTGCTGTGTCAGTCACAAAGCTTGACTTTACAGACGTGAAACAAGAAAATCCTGCTTTTTCTTCCATGGAAGCAAACTGCAGAAGAACTTTAATCACCCATTTTTCAGGCCTCCCTTGGTTTCACCTGAGCACAAGCAGCCATCCAGGAGAGATTTGTGTTTAGAAGTGATCCCTGGTGTCCTGCCCCATCCAGGACCTGTTCATTGGCAGCTCCAGACAAGAAACATCCCTGGATTTAGGGATTTCCCCTGTGTGTTTAGGGATTTTCTTCGGATTTTTCCCAAATCTGATGCACAGATTTGGACCCAAGGAAGGTTGAGTGGCCTCCTTGGGAGAGCAGGGCTGGAAAATGAGCCCCAGCCTCACCATCCCTGGGGGTTTTAGGGTACATCTGCTTTTTGGATTAAAACACGTCCCTGGTGAAGGTTTCCAAAGGCAGCCCCGTGAGCAGCTGTGACGACAGAGCAGGCAGGGCCTGGGTGTGGGATTGGGAGGAGGCAGAAATCTCTTTCCCCCAAAGGTACCAACCATTTCACCATTTCTCCCATTTCACCAACCTTTTAATCTTCAGTGTGTTTTTCCAGGCTCCCTAGCACCCATTGTTACGAGATACTGTTCTAGTTGATTTTTGGGTTTTGTTTGTTGTTTGGTTTTTTGTTTTTTTTTCCCCAGTTGATCTCAAAACACATGATTATGAAATCTCCTGTGCAGTGGAGCCGAGCTCCTGGCTGCCAGACACCGAATTCTCCTCTCAAACCCTCCTGTTACTTAATGGACAAAGATGTTTGCCAGTTTAGGGAATTCCTCCCTTTACTGTAATCTTCCTGCTTTGAGGAAAAGGACAGCTTTACTCAAACGTGAAGTACACATATAAATATTTGAAGAGGGCTGAAAGATGCAATGTCTCTCCCAATGCTCTGGGGAGGGGGATGTTTCCTCCAGGCTCCTGAGCGAGGGTTTTAGAGCAGCCCCAAGAGATTTGCAGCAGGTTTCCTTTTAGCACCCAATATTTAAGGGCACAGAGGACAGGAAGCTCAGGATGTTTCCCAAATGCTCTTTCCCAAACCAGTCTCGGTGCTTTTGAGTCTTGGTGAAAACAAGCGCTGTGAAATGCGAATAACCCGCATTTTCATGGATCACAGGGACATTCTTACCCCTCCCTTCTGCAGTGAAAACATTTTTTAAGTGATTGTGCCAGGTGACATTGAGACAATTCCTTAGGTCGGGCCTCTCCTTACACCGGGTTGGGAATGCAGGTGCTAAAAATAGAAACAAAGGGCATTTTGCTCATTTTCATCCCGTGTGGGAYGAAAATCCGAGAGGTTCACAGCCTGTGGGAACTGTAAATCTGCCTGCTGGTWGCTATTGATCTGTCCACGGCAAGATGTGGACATTTTTTAATTTTTTTTTTTCTTTGCTGCAGCAGCACACATTTCTATGTTTTATTCCAGTAAGCATTCCGAGTTCCTGCGAGTTTCCTTGGGTTTATTTCAATGTAGGCTCATCAACCTCCCGAGTAAKGGAACAACAACAACAACAAAAAAAAAGAGGTTACTAATGAATGAGTCATGCTCGATTAGTATCAGCACTGGAAGGCAAATTTCCAAAATCAGAAATTCTCACAAACTTATTTACTGAGGGAAGCCTTGACAGCCTGARCGAGCCCTTCGCTTCTCCCTCCTGGACTCAGTGAAAAAAGCTTTGAGGGCTTCCACCAGAAACTGAGCCAGATGCAACCACCTGGCTTAAAAAGGAGAATTATTTTAAAGAAAAYAAATAAATAAATAAAAGAAGTGATGTGGAACGGCATTTCTCGGCACGGCTGAGGGTTTTCCTCTTTCGCYCGATGCCGTGTGCAGGGAGAACTRTCCTGAGGGAATGGCGGGCGAGGCGCGGTGCCCACAGACGGACACAGCAGAGCTGGCACAGGAGCCGGGTGTCACCCGGGGTCACCCCCAGGAGAAGGGTGACCGCTGTGGGGCCGTTTCCATTTCCACGGGGAGAGAGCAGCACCCGGCCCGGCTGGAGGGAGAACAGCGGCAGCGGTGTCTGCGCGCTCGGCCGGCGGGGGCAGGTGGGGTGGCACCCC
>NW_026623927.1:49148-54234 GCF_030028575.1 Malurus melanocephalus | reverse complement strand
CCGCGAGGGCCGTGGTGGGGCGGCAGGCCGGGGCCGGGCGGGGTGGGGTGGGACCCCGCGGCGAGGGCAGCCCGCGGCCGGACAAAGCATGGTGGATGCGGAGGCGGCGGCAGGAAGAACCCCGGCGGAGACCCGCGGCAGCCTGGCAAGGTACGTGCGGGGGGAGCTCGGCCGCCGCCCCCGCCAGCGCTGCCTCCGCGGGGTGGTGGAGGTCGGCGCTGCCGGAGGGGCTGAGGATGGACGGGGAGGAAAAAAACTCTATTTTTAAACTTAATTTTTRCCTCCCCTGGCTTCCCAGGTCGGGAGGTTTTCCTTCCCCGTCGCCTCTCGCTAATTTGCGTAGTGACCGCTGTGAGCTGGCGGCGGAGGTCGAACTGCCGGAGACATAAATTTGGGTTTTTTTTTTTTTTTTAAGGGCTGGGTTTTTCTCCCTTCCACGACTGGGTGGTGACAGGCGGCGGCAGGGTGGGGTTAAACCACGCGGAGTCCCTGCCCCGGCGGCACCGGCAGCCGGCACATGTTGCAGCCAGAGCGGCGAGAGTGAGCGGGGAGCGGCACGGTCTGTTGGCATGGATGAAACTTAGGCCAGCTCAGCCCTACCGTATGTTAGTCCTCGCTTTTTTTAAAATTAATTCATTAATTAATTTAGTTATTTATTTAGGGAGGCGGCGTTGGTGCCGAAGCCGTGAGGTTTTTTTTTTTTTTTTCCGAGCCGTGGGGCTGCTGCAGTGCCGGGAGCTGCTGCAATCCGCTCCTTGGGCTGGARGGGAGGGACAGAGGGCGGCGGAGCGGGGACACTCGCACCCCTTCCTGGGGTCACCTCATTAGCGGGCTGCGACCCAGCGGCTTAATTATTAACATCCGCCTCGCGATTCTCGACGGTGTGGTGCTGAGGTTGTGGCTCTAAAATGTGGACTTGACAGGGRGGTGGGAAATGGTATTTTTGCCGGAGTTCGCCTGACTGGATGTGCTCCTTCTCGAGATGATGCTTTTTAGCCCTTCAAACTTCCTGGCACGTCCTGGTACCCCTTCAGGAAGGGACTCCGGGCTACTCGCGGGGATTGTGGCTAAACTGCAGCTCGCGACTCATTAGTCATCCTGCAAAAATTTGTGGTGAAAGTTACTTGAGTAACCCTTTAATCCGACTTCCCAAAATGCTCGGTGCTGTTGGGGTTGATTATTAAACACTCATGTTTAGTTTTAACTATGCAAATGAAGAGCTTGCGTAGTTCGGTTGTTGGTTTGTTTTTTTTTTCCCTCCCCCCTTTTTTAATATATTTTGGACAGAAAAACTTGCTTTGGGCACAGAAAAGTTTAGTCTGGCCGTGGAAAAGATGGGTGCGTAAAATTACACGCTGGACGTGTAACCTGAAAGTTCTTGAGGAAACATGATTATAGCGTTGTCCTTTGAGGAAATTTCTGGTAAATTACTGCTCGCCGCCTTAAAGAGAGAGACAGCCCTGAATAATCCAGTTCTCTCTGCGAGCTGCTTACAGCGGTTTCGTGTTCTTGTTGCAGTTCCTCTTTGGCGTCAGGCTCCGCTGCTGTCACCGAGGGCGTGTGCRGGGAGGGAGGGGGCAGCAGATGACACTCCGGTGAGTGGCACACTCGGCGTTGGGTCCGCATGGAGAGAGAAGAGAGCCCAGGCTGCTGCCTCTCCACTCGGTGACCCAGCCTAATGCCTGGTAAACAACCGGAGGAGTTSAATTAGCGCGGAATTGTTACGAAATGCGCGGAGGAAACGAAACGGAGAATCAGCTTTTCTCATTCGGCAGATGTCATTTTTAATGGTTCGGTTGGGATTTTTTTTGTTGTTTTTGTTTTGGTTTTTGTTTGTTTTTTTTTCCTTCCTGAGGCCGTAAATAATTCGAGAAGATAAATATCTTCTAAAAAARCAATACTGCCATGGAGATGAATTGCAACACAGAATACTTGTCGTGTACCTGAAAATGTAATAGGGTCGTTTAGAATCAAAATATTTTGGCTTAAAGGAAACCGCTGGTTTTGCTGCTTGCTTTGAACGTGTGACTTTCTACAGGAGATGTGCAGTAACTGAAATGTATGGCTGTAAGGCAGCTACGGACAGAGCATAAAGTGATCAAAAATTAGAATTTACTTATGGTAATTCTTTCACCTGTGAAGTGGTTCTGCTTGGATTTGTGCTCGTTTCTTTATATTTGTGCACTACAAAAAGATGAGGAAAATGCAGCAAGGTAGCACTGCTGAAGGGAGTTGTTTTGAAGGTCATGCTTTAGATGACTGGGAGTGCTAGCTGGCTGTCTGAAGCCCTGTTTCATAATAGGTAAAACTCACTAATCTCCCCAGAGATTGTTCCTAATGAACACAGTGTCACTGGTAGTCAAAAAAATTTATTATTATTGCCTGGAAGCTGCTCCTGAAATTTTTAAATACTTCTCCTGAGTAATGAAGGTGCTGCTGGGGAGATCAGTGGAGTTTGCTCAGAGAAGAAGCAGTGTTTGGTGAGAAATGAGAAGTGGGTAAAGCGGTGTGGTATTCTGTGCTGGCAGGTCTGGGCAGTTGTCTGTATGAATAAGTCACAGCGAATATAGAGGGGAACAAAAAGCAGGATCTGAGTCTTCATCTTGCCTGCCCATCAGACTCCTTGGAGAACCGAGCCTGTCGRAGGAGTGCTGCTCCACGGTGACTTGTGAGTGCTGAGACCCTGAGGAACTGTCATTTTACTGCCACCTGCTGCAGCTATTTTTGCAGTGGAACCAGCTCTGGCAGTGTTTWTTCCTGCTGGCTGTGTAAATCCACTTGAAGGAGGAAAAAAATGCTAGTGACAGAAATCTGTGTCAGTGCCGATCAGGTTGAAACACGGAATGTGATCCTGGGTCTCCTAGCACAGCCAATATTGTCATTATGGCAGCAATCGGCTTCTCATTGATCCGTGTATTTGGCCAAACCTTTGGTCATTTTGCTCCAAATTAACCAGAAGGTAGGAGAAAGATTGAACAGTATCARTTATAATCCTCAGCCAGCCTCTTCGGTAACTTGTTCTTTCTCGACAGGTCACTGCATTTTTGACAAATGTGTCAGATGATCTTGCAACATCTTTACTTCAGGCAGGTTGTGAAACTTCTCGAGTTTGTTACTTGATGGACTTTTCCCGTGCGCTGTCAGACTTGTGCCTTTTGTGCCAAGTGACTCAAGCAGCTCTGTCGGAAACGCACCGAGGGCTGACATTCCAGATCTTTGTCTTTTACTGGATTTGGTTATGTGTCCTGCTGTAAAAAAAAAAAAAAAACCCATTAATTTCTTCTTTTTGAGGAATTTGCAGTCTGCATACTAGAGGCTGGTCGGTTTCTTGCAGGTAAAGCTTAAAGTTTGTAATTCTCAAACTTGCCAAGAATAGGCCAAAGRCAGGAGGGGGAGAAAGATATTGGCAAGAGTGAACTTACTATGGCAACAAGTTTTCTGTGAAAAGCACAGAATATAGAGGTATGTATTTCATCAAAATAATGAGCATTTCAACTTGTCTGGCTTTAGTGGTAATGGTTTTTTTTGAAGGCCATTAGGATTGATTGCCTTCCAAAAGCTTGAAACCCTCTTTGTCCCTCTCACAGGTGGTTGGTTTGGGATTTTTTTTTTTTCTAGTATGTCTCTTTATTATATTTTCTATTTATCTACAGTAGAAATGTGGAATTTTTAAGCGAGTAGGCATCTGTTTACTTTCTAATTTTAAACTTTTTTTTTTTTCCAGCTTTATGCAATTTCAGTCCCTAATGCATTTTTAACCAAAATGCTAACAGTTAATTTAGGAAGGTTTGCTGGTTGTGTGCTTGAGCAATCACGGGATTAGTATTTGATGCTTCTGGTGTGTCATAGGCTGTGTTCATGTGAGTGCTTACCATGGAATCATAGTTGGAACAGGGATCCCCACGGGGATCATTGGAGTCCAGCTCCTGGCCCTGCATGGGACAGTGCTTCATGTGGTTTAGAGAAGAATTTGTGCCCSTGAGTGCAGTTCACAAAAATTCCTAATGTGTTATCCCTGTAACGCCGTGTTCTGACCTCACGCAGATATATTTAGATGGTTTTATCAGTTCACAGTTGTATCCCTTTATGTAAGTAAGCACCCTTTATGTGCTTAAAACAGAGGGGAAAAAAAAAAAAAAAGAAAAAAAAAAGACTGAAATGCAGGCTCTTCTGTGGTAAGAAGAAGGCACAGAGGGGCGAAGTCACCGACCCAAAAGTTGGGGAATAAATGTCAGACCTGTCCAGTCACATTTGGCTTTTGCATAGGAAGCGCTGACAGGCATCCTGGACTCAATCCTTTATCTTTCTAGCTGATTTCCTTGGGCCTTTTAGGATTTAAAAGATGGCTTAAGTATAAACCTCCCCGAGTCTCCAGATCGTGTAAAACCCAGAGAAAAGTGGTTAAACTGTCTTGTGATGAACTGTGCCGAAGAATGATTGAATTGGCCTCTCATGAGAGGCAATTAGCATTTAAGTAAGGAAAAGAATCCCAGTGTGTGGTGGGTGTGGTGCTGAGATTTTTAAAGGGAGAATTGATGAAGCAGTTTGCATCAGCGGTTGGTTAAGAAAGCCTCGTTGTTTGGGAGAAATAAGAGAGTAAGAGTTGAAAAGCATTTAATTTGGAGCTAGTTTTGTTCCTCTTCGTAAATAACTTCTGAAATTTAGCAGCTGCCTGGTCTTAAGCACACTCWGAAGAGTTAGTCTGAAAGTGAATTGACCAAATCACTTCAATTGTAAGTCAGACATCTAGCTCAGATGAGCAAGAAATTTTGACTTGTGGGTGGGAATGACTAATTTTCCTTTAAAAGGGTAATTCTCAGAGGCTCAGTGGTTCGAGTATTTTTTTACAACACGGTGGTGTTGAAGGTGTGTGAGCCCCACCCCGGTGTGTGTGCTGTGGGATGCGCAGCCTCCTGCCCGAATTTCCTGCCGGGAGCATCCTGCTGTGTCCCGGGGCAGTTCGGAGGCAGCTCTTAGTTCCTCAATTCAATTCCCGACCCAGCTGCACAAAGTGGGTTGAGAAATAACCTTTTGTGTTTGCTTATCTTCTGGGTTATACATAACAAAACACATTTTCCCTGCAAAT
>NW_026623927.1:45935-48869 GCF_030028575.1 Malurus melanocephalus | reverse complement strand
GGATTTAGAAGTCTCTAATCGGGTTAGACGCTTATCTTCTGTTAACAAAAATGGGAGTTAGCTGYCTAACCGGCTTAAAGATCCTTTACAAAATCCTCATGGTACTTATATGCATCCTTAGCTGCCTAAAGCTGCTGGAGAAATTGTTCCCTTTTCCATAAACTTGATAGGCTAGACTGAGATCTGTGTCTTAGGTTTTATGGCTTTGAAGGAGGACAACAAACCTCTCTGCTTACAACTCCACTGATKTTTCTGAACTTTAACTGAATTACTCAGAAAGATGAAGAACTTTTCCTGCAATTGTGAGTTACACTGAAACCAAAACCATTTAAAGGCGAAAGTCTTTTTCATGGATTTGCATTTTAAAAAGTAGGTTTTGCGTTCTTCAACACGTGTTTCCCTCAGTACTGCAGGTTCAGAGGCAGATCCCAGAATTCTGACATGAATATTCACAGTTCAAATTTGGTTTGAATTGACTTCTGAGTAACCACATAGCACTTGCATGGAAATAAAGCTTGAGATGGCTGGGAAGTTCACCGTCCCAATTTTGTATTCGATCACACACAAGGAGCAGTTTGGGGAAATCAAGTTGAAACCCAGTTTGTTTTTAACCCAAAAGGCTGTCATTGAGGGGCAGGTTGTAACTTCATCAGCTGCACCAGGTTACACTGTTCTTGCTTTTGACACATAGTTTTTAGTAGGGCACTTCGTGTCTAMGGCGGGCCAGAAGAGAAATCAGAGGTAGAATTTTGATAACCTGAGGTGTGGTGCTTAAAGGATGGTTTTGTTAGTTGACTGAATAATGAGTGCTCTCTGTGCAGGCATAAAGAGGTGGTTGGAATATGGTTAAGGCAGGATTAATGACAGGTTTTAAGATAAAACTGGAAGAGATACCAGGAGCAGATGAGTTGTCTTTTTTGTGGAAATTACAGTTATCTGCATTTTGAATAGGTTTACTAAATCATTAATTTAATTTAAAATACAACACAAAAGCAAGAAGTAAGAGAGTGTCTGCCCTGCAGATCTTCTCTCTTTAAATGCCCACTGAAAGCATCGGTCAGGTTTGCAGGGTGCAGAGTCCATTCTTTATTCTTTATTACCAGAACGAGCMCTGATCCAAGCACTGAAGGTGGTTCCTTACCCACTTCCTTGGCATTTGTGGCAGCACATCATGGAGCGATGGGAGCTGGCTGAAAGCTAATTGCTGCTTTGTTGTAGGCTCTCTGTCGTCCTCCAGCTCCCCGAACTGATTTACCACAATCAAATCAGTGCAAAGGTAGATGGGACTGTGCAGTTGATGCAGGGGAAGGAATAAATTACAGCAATGAGTCAGCTGTGACTGAAACARTTTTAAACTGCCATGGAATCGTGCTTCCCAACTTTTAATTGATGTGATGAATGACAATTAATTTTGTTCCAAGAAATACTTCTCTGCTGACACTCGGTTAAACCCCTTCTCTTGATTCTTTATAATTTACTGTTCATTCAAGCTGAAGCCTGTCAAGTGAAAACTGAAATTCTCAAATGAGAAGCTGGCAGCTCTGGGTTATTCCTACACATTTACAGCATCACCTCTTTAAAGCTTGAACTGACCTTAGAATGACACAGGAATTTTTTTTGTGCTAACAAATTAGGAAAAACAGGTCACATCTGCTACTATAGGCCCTCARATACTGGCATATTAAACTTTAATATTCATTTTTATAGCAAGTTGACATCTTACCCTAGGTTGTCAGTGTGAAATCTCAGTTACTAAAAAAATCCCCAAACCATTTTTACTGTTAAAAAAAAAGAAAACTTTTTTCATCACAAGTTTTTTTTTTTTTATTAGTTTTGGGTTTGTTTTCTTTTCATGAGCAGCAGACACCTTCACAGATGTCTAATGTGGCTGCAGGTATGCCAGTACAGAATGATAATATTAACATGATGTACTAATTTATAGAGATGCTGCCATAATTTAAATTGCCTTATGTAGGTGTGGTGTACGTGTGGAGCTTCTCATCCCATGACCAAACTCAAGTAGTCTATACCAGTAGAAAAATTGGAATATTCATTAAACCTGGTGTTGAGTTTATGGAATATTTTTCATAAAGGCCATAAGGCTTTTCTGGCATATGCCTAGATCTTCTATAGAAACACTGAAAAAAATTCAAATATGAATCTGAACATTCTTCCAGCCAGTCCAAGGATTTAATTTTAACAGCTAAAAAGAAAATATTTAGGTTTAACTTGCAGTGGATTCACTAGGTGCACAGTATTTAAATATTTTCTCAATCAAACCCAGAGCTTTTGTGAAAGACACCTGCAAATAACTTAAAATACAGACAGAGTTGGGATGATCTGGTGATTTACTGGTACTTGACTTAATTAAAAATGTCTGAAAAACCACATTGCTCTCTGGTTTACAGTTTGGGGACTTGAGCAGTTTGCTTTGGAGTTGGAAGGATTCAGTTTAAACAKTGGTGAGAGCTGATGGTATCTCTCACATTTCTAAGTACTCTGTCAAGCAGGAATTTCACAGAAGGGGGTTTTAATGAAGTTTAAGTAAGTTTTTACCATGTAATGACTTTGTAAAGATAAATTGATGCAAAGAAGTCGATGCAGACTTCGTGAGTATTTAATGCTTTGCTGCAGAATTTCTAAGCACCAATATAAAGTCAATAAAAATTTTGTGTCATAGATATYATTTTAAATAAAAGGTGGCATTCTGGTAGCTTCTCTTTTCTTCTGGAAGAGCTAGAGGGAGGGGAACACCTGAAATTAGTCCAAATGGTGGCAAAAAACATACTATACCTTTAAAGATTCTRGAATTCTGTCCCACAGAACATAGCATTCAGCAGTAAATGAAAGATCTCTTTAGCCTTAATAGCTCAGCTGAAATCTGACCTCAGAAGTGCGGGACAGCAACCAAGTAGGCTATTTGGGAGTTTTGAG